>NC_133335.1:100352157-100359657 GCF_042186555.1 Aquarana catesbeiana | reverse complement strand
CACGCTAGAAGACTTCTTCCGAGAAATACTGGGGTTACCGGCCACGGCTCCTGTGGAGATAGACAGAGCCCATAGGGCCCTCAGACCACCCTCCCAAGATGCAGATAACCCAAGAGATATCATCTGCAAGCTTCATAAATATACACTAAAAGACAGAATTATGCAGAAAATGCGTGGGAAGCAATACTTTGATTTTGATGGAGCGCACCTGTACTTTTACCAGGACATTTCAAGACGCACGCTCATGCAACGCAGAGCCCTGCGGCCCCTGCTTGAGGCCCTTCAGAAGGCAGGTCTGCCCTACCGCTGGGGCTTCCCTTTTTATCTACAAGCAACCAAAGAGGGGAAGAATGTCACGTTACGCACTAAGGACGACCTTCCATTTTTTCTAGAGACCCTGGGTCTGGAGCCGGTGGACTTCCCGGACTGGAGAGGTCCGAGTGACCATCCTCACTTACAGCTACCCCAGCCGTGGCTCACGGCCAACCGTAGGAGCCGCAGGCGAGACCGCAGACGTCCTGCATCCACATCTCCCGTGGGACCTGTGTCACCAAGGCACTAAAGGAAGCTGTCCTACCTTTGATTTGCACTCCGAGAGAGACGTTCTCCTCGTATGTTACAGAACCTCATCTGATTGTCCACTTTTGTGAAGGGCCCCTGACCACTAACACAGACATGCCGCCTGCAATTGGGTCAGAGCCACATATGCACACGAAGCGGTGCGCGACCACCTAACCTGGGATGAATGCCCCTGATCAGGAACTTGGCTTTGAACTTGTGAGAATATCCCAGGAGAAGACACGGAAGCCATAGCCCTGAACTTGCCAAATTAGGCTCTGATTCTGGACGCCTTGCTTACCCAGTTCTCTGTTTAGCACTTTTTTCTCTTTTTTTTTGAGGTCCTCCCCCAACCCCTATTTTTCATTTTTATCTTTTTGAATTTTTCTCCTCATCTCAAGATAGAGCTGCGAACTTTTGTTTTTCTTTGTTATTATAGGAACTCCCCTCTCCCATACACTGTATAATGTGTACTGCCTATTGATCAGGAGAGGGCGGTGGATCGGGACTGGCCCTTGCTCCCCTCCCTCTCGTGATGGTCCACGTCCCCCACGTAGGCCATACCTTTTTAGGTATATATTTCCTATATTTGGAAATAGAGACGGGTCTCGGATACCTCCCCCTAACGGGGGGGGGCCCGATATCTGGCTCACAGGTATACCACGTTGTGGTAATGTTCATATTAATGTACCTTGCAATTTGTCTTACTTACTTTAACTTTGTCTTCTTCCTCCCCTTCTGTTTACTCTCTTCTACTGTATACTCTTTTGTAGGGACTGCCTTCGGCTCCGCCTCCCGTTCTGTGCCCACTAGATCACTGCGAAAACAACTTATCCCAAGCTCTTCCTATGGCATCACTTAAGGTAATTTCATACAACGTGCGAGGTCTCTGCTCCCCATCCAAACGTAGTAAATTGTGGCTGGAACTTAAGCGATCAGGGGCTCAGGTGGTTCTTTTACAGGAGACGCATTTCACTCCACACTCACTGCCCAAACTGCCCAATCATATATATACCCAATGGTTCCTCAGCAATTCGCCTACTGCAAAATCAAGAGGTACGGCTATTGCCATACATAAGTCTTGCCCCCTCCAAGTAATTGACACTGAGGTAGACTCCTTGGGGAGATATGTCTTTCTTAAGGGGGCCATAGCTGGACAGAAGATCACAGTTGCTACGATCTATGCCCCTAATTCAAACCAACTCACTTTCATAGATAATACACTTGATAGACTGGCGGAATTTAGAGAGGGCCCTCTGATCTTGGGAGGCGATTTTAATATCAGCCCGGACCCACAACTAGACACCTCGCACAAGCGCCCTTCTCACTCACACGCTTTTTTAAAACATTTTCGTAAAACCCTGCAAACACACCGACTCTTAGATAGTTGGCGAATTCTTCACCCGGTTGACAGAGACTACAGCTACTATTCAAAAACACATGACGTCTATACCCGTATAGACCTGATCTGTGTAGATCACTTGGCCCTGGAGCTGCTGCAGTCCTCGTCCATCGGAAATATAACGATCTCTGATCATGCCCCAGTAATGGCCTCCCTGGTTCTGCCACAGAGTAGCCGTAGGACTTGGTCGTGGCGTTTGAACGAATCTTTGTTGGACGATGCTGTAGCTGTTTCTGAGGTCAAAAAGGTCCTGTCCCACTACTTTAAAGAAAACACTAAAGAGGGGCTGAGTAGGGGGACGGTGTGGGAGGGCCACAAAGCAGTGGTGAGAGGCGAACTGATTTCCCAGGGATCTAGATTGAAGAAAGCTAGGCAAGCAGACTTCGACAGGGTACTCCAAGCGCTTCAGCAAGCGGAACTTAGACACAAACAGAACAGCGACCCGGAGGCTCTGAGGGCTTTGATAGACCTGAGAGAATTGTTCTCTAGACTACTGGACAGACAGGCAGGCAGACGAACACGATATTTATCACATAAATACTATGAACATGGCAACAAATGCGGCCGTATGCTGGCTAGAGCCCTTAGAAAAAAACGAGCGCTTATGCATGTGCATAAGTTACGCCTCCCCACAAGTGAGTACACAGTTAGACCCTCCCAGATAGCCTCTGGATTCCGAGACTATTACAACACATTATATAACCTAAATTCGACACAGACCCCAGAGACCCAGGCCATACGAAAAACAGCCATCCAAACATATTTGACCGCTTCTGGACTGCCAGCACTGACAGACGAACAATGTTCTGCACTAGAAGCACCCATCACTGTCACTGAGATAGAAACCACGGTGAACTCTCTACCCAACGGGAAGAGCCCAGGCCCCGATGGGTTCTCCAAGGCCTACTACAAGAAGTTTTTACCTCTGCTATCTGAATCAATGTGTAGCTACTTTAATTCCATAGCAGACGGCGCGGCTATCCCTAATGAAGCCTTACTGGCTCACATTTCAGTAATACCCAAAGAAGGGAAAGACCCCACTATGCCCCAGAGCTACAGACCCATATCTCTTCTCAACGTAGATATTAAAATACTAGCCAAGATCCTAGCGACCAGACTAAAACAACTAATCCCACTAATAGTCCACCCCGATCAAACAGGGTTCATTACTGGCAGGGAAGCTAGGGACAACTCAATTAGAGCAATCCACCTAATCCATTGGGCCCGAACATCTCCCGCACCCCCCCCTTACTTGATCCTATCCACCGATGCGGAGAAAGCCTTCGATCGGGTGGACTGGACTTTTTTACGGGCTACGTTGGAAGCTTTGGGCCTTCGCTCCCATATGCTTACTTGGATAATGGCCCTATACTCAGACCCACATGCTCAAGTAAAAGTGAACGGTTCCCTTTCTGCGAGGTTCCCGATCAGAAATGGCACGAGGCAGGGATGTCCCCTATCCCCACTCTTGTTCGCCCTTGTGCTGGAACCATTCCTGCGCACTGTTAGGGCAAATCCAAACATTAAGGGGCTTACGGTAGGTCCCACAGAACATAAACTTTCGGCCTATGCTGACGATGTGCTATTCCACATCACAGAGCCTCTAGTCTCATTGCCTAATCTGATGCGGGAACTTCAAAATTTTGGAGAGTTGTCTAATTTCAAAATTAACTACACGAAATCAGAGATATTACCCATTCAAATGACGTCCTCCCTGACAGACCGACTAAAAACTGCTTTCCCGTTTACTTGGACTAAATCATCCCTAAAATATTTAGGTATAAGACTGACAGATAGATTTGAAACCTTATTCAACACTAATTTTCCTTCCCTAATAACAAATGTGAGGAAAGACCTGACTCAGTGGGCTAAGACAGCCTTCACTTGGACTGGAAGGCTTAATATTATTAAAATGAATGTCTTACCCCGAGTACTGTTCTACATGCAGATGATACCAGTGGCCTTACCTAAGAGTTTCTTTACTCAATTAACCAGTATAATATCCACCTTTGTGTGGAACAATAAGAGACCGAGAATCGCCATTAGATTGCTGAGGCGCCACAGGGATATGGGGGGCCTGAGTCTTCCAGACGCACAAAAATATTATCGAGCTATGGTCTTACAAAGGATACTAAATTGGCGCTTCCACGCACACTCCAAAGTATGGGTCTCATTGGAAAAGTATATAGCGGGAAGAAATCTGGCATATGCCCCGTGGCTGGCCCGGGAGCACAGGGGATTATCAATCTGTGCGTCTCCATTGACGACCCAGCTTTTGAAAGCCTGGGACCGACTCAATACAAGTTTGAACTTGGCGCCCCCCGTGTCACCTCTGGCCCCGCTGGGAGGATACCAATGGTTCCTGCCTGGGGAACAGATAGGATTTTTTGGCTCCTGGGTGGATGACAGTAATGCCTGTTGTGGTAGACTGATGGAAAGTGGTAAATTAACCTCACTAGAAGCCCTCAGAGCCCGGTCAGGGAGTTTCCCTATGGACTTTTGGCGATATAGACAACTTCATCACTTTTTTAAACAACACGGAAGCTCTATAAGAGATATTTCCTCCCTTACACCGTTTGAGCGCCTATTCATAGACGAAGAACCAATTCCACATATGATCTCGGGACTGTATCAGTTGCTCAGCTTTGCTACCCCAACAGTGAAACCGCCATACATCAGGATGTGGGAACGAGACTTGGGGGTAGTCTTTACTTCTGCCCAGCTATCTGCCCTCTATCAACTCACTCGGTCTAGTTCCATTGATTCTAAGACGCAAGAAATGAACTACAAAATAATGATGCGCTGGTACCGGGTACCGGCAGAGTTAGCGAAAATATATCCAGCAACGTCGGAACTATGTTGGAGAGGATGTGGCCACAAAGGCACTCTCCTCCATATTTGGTGGGATTGTCCTGCAATTAAATGCTACTGGGAGGATATTAAATCACAAATTAAAGATATCATGGGCATTGAAATTCCTCTCTCTCCGGAACATTTCCTGCTACACATTCCTCCCATGCCAATAAGCCAGTATAAAAAAAGTATACTGCCCCACTTGCTTAACGCGGCAAAGCGGCTTCTCCCTATATACTGGAAGCGGTCGCAAGTCCCATCCAGAGAGGAATGGTATCGCAAGGTGGGAGATATCCGTGAGGCAGAGGACTGGATTGCCACATGTAAAGGAGGTAGAGACCGCTTCACTGCGATGTGGAAACCCTGGACAATATATACCTCAGACTTAAGTCACATTCCTTCTAGCCTAGACATAGCCCTTCTTGAGCTAGCTGACCCATCCTTGAAAGGACGCCTTATTGACCCACAGAGGGGAGCAGAGAACCAAGACCTGAGATAAACTAAAGTGACAAACACTTAAGGGACAAGTGTTCCCTTCTACTGTTCTAATTTTTAGTAGGTTTGGTGCTGTCGGGAGGGCCTCGACGGGGGGCGGAGCTGGACGCAGGTTCCCAGGTATGTTCCAGACTATTTTTTCTTCTCTTTTTCTTCTCTCCTCTTTCTTAAATACTCTATTGAGCTTTAACTAGTTACGGTTGCTCGTTTAAAAACAAAATAATATGTTTGTTGCCAGGTGACGAATGGGAAATGACTAAGCAAGGGAACCGGATGGTCCTTGGAGATTTATGGCCTTGAGACACCTCGGACAGGGGGTGTTCTAGTGTCATTATGCTGATATGGCTTTGTCAGGTGATTTTGGGGGGGGCTGGGGGGTGGGGAGCGCGGGGAGAGGTTAGTTGGAGGCGTATGTTGCCCCCCTCTCTCCGGGGGACCCCGCTCAGACCACCTTAAGAACTGTTTGCACAACTGAACTTAGCTTAAACCCTGGGAAAGACCTGTCCAGCTTTTATAGCCCCGGGACTAAGACAAGCATGCTTTTGAGTTAAGGGGAAGGAGAGGGAAGGGAAAAGAAATTTTTTTTTTTTTTTTTTTTTTTTTTTTTTTTCTTCTACTTTCTGTTTTTGTCACCTGGCACACTGTTGGCGTATTTTTCTCCCTTTTTTCTTGTAATCAAAGCTAGCTACACCAGTTAAAAAGTGACTGTCTAGTATTCAGTATACATGTCTGATAGCATTGATGTTCTTGTTTTTCTTTCTATGTTACTCATCCTTTTTGTCAAATAACAAGAAAAAATGACTGGTATAACACCTAAAAACCGTTCATCCAGATGGATGTGATTCTATACTCACAGTTTTATAATTTTGCAATGTGATATCCTGTCTTTTATAAATAAAGATTTATAAAAAAAAAAAAATTATTTATTCAATGTAAATGCTACATTGGTTGCTACTATGCACCATCACTGGAAACATGTGGGCGGGTTTCGGTGTAGGCGGTTGCATAGGGCGTGTTGCCACAGGGAGAGGTGTCACTTAGAACAGAGGGGTGGTAGACGAAGGGCAGTGTCTACTTGGGGACCAGACGCCATTATAAGGCGGTGGCTGACTACTTAGCTTTCTCTTTTCTAATTTTCTTGTACATGTACATGATGCAACCATTTTGGTTCCATCCACCCTCTTCTTCATGAATAGCGTTTGCAACTTTAAACCAAGCATCTGCTGCCCGTAGCAACCTATAATCTGACAACAGACCTTATTTACGTTTCAAAAAACAGTACGCCATTCATCTACTTGTAATCTCCCACCCAAATGCATATCAATTCCACAAACTTTTGCTAATTTCTTTCCCTTTTTTACAGCAGCCTCTCCCTCCCATTCTAATACCAAATCACAAGCCAAACTGCCCTCTGTGGGCATAATTAACTTATTTCCCATTTCACACAACTCTTGAATTGAATAGGAGAGGAAAGGAAGAAAGGTTGAAATAAAACAGAAAATAAATGAAGATGTGCAGTGACAGGGTGATATAGAAGATGAGGAAGTGAAGAGATCTCTGTTAAATCTGCAAAAGGGGAGACATGAAACAGACCAGACGAAACACAGAATGTGAGTCAACAACTGGTATTCAGTGACCCATTTTAAACGTCTTCTACACGTCCCAACTCAAACCCAAACTCCTCACTCTGGCTTTCTCTGCCTCCTCGTAATCTTCTGGCTGCTGAGGTTGCAGGGGACACCTTTTACTTCCCTGTCCTCTTATCCTAGCCTCAGCCTAAATAACTTCCAATTTCTTACCAACTGAAAACTTCACTGGATAATGTATATTCAACCTGAATACCATTACTTGGGGGACCTCTGGCACTAGGGGTTTGTAACCGAGAATAGATCTCTTATAACCTGGCTTTACCTTTGTGACCAAGCCAGAGGCCTCCTCATTAATGCCAAATAACAGTCCACAGACACATTTAGGACATGACATTACCAACAACAATTGATGTGATGACTGGAGTGAATTCTGGACTTAATCAGATCCTCACGGGATCCCCACGCCACCGCTGGGCGTAATTTGACGCCCCCTGCAGTCCGTTCCTGGAGTACTATTTCTACTATACTTCTGGCAGGCAGGTGATCCAGTTAGCTGCAGTGTATTTTTATATATATATATATATATATATTTTAGTATATATA
>NC_133335.1:100209657-100347157 GCF_042186555.1 Aquarana catesbeiana | reverse complement strand
TACAGTCAGTCTAGTATATATATATCCACTGCATACAGTTTAGCTAGATCTCACTGCGGTCCATTCCTGGTGGTGTACTGTTTCTACTATACTTCTGGCAGGCAGGTGATTCAGTTAGCTGCAGTCTATTATATATATATAGTCAGTCCACTGATCATGTGGGAGGCGGCTCTAATCGCTCTTCCCCTCTGATCTCTGGGAGAATGGATCCCATACACCCCACCTGCCAGTGGTGCTCGCCCCCCCCCCCCCCAGGCAGCCCACACCTACCAGCCCTCAAAATCCACTCGCAAAATGCGAGCAGGCGCTGCTCTATGGGCATTTCCTGCTTTCATTCTTTAGAAAACAATTTTCCTGGTGCCTCCCATGTCAGCATACCCATGGTTGGTTGCTCCACCCCCTACCAACCCACAGGACCATTTTAACTCTATAAAAAAAAAAAGAGTTCCTCCCCTTAGTCAGTATTCTTTACTTTGTCCTCATGCCTGCAGGATCATTATCAGCCTTACCTCACCGCTTTATGGTGTAACCGTTGCAGGTTCATGCTCTCCTGCAGTATGGAGTCCCATCGCTTGGGCTGCTAAAGGCGCCAGATAAGTATGGGAGGCTGTTTTTTTCTGTGGATCTTTTTTTGGGCCATATTGGAAGATTAACAGGAGCTTAGCCTCTCCTCTATGTTCTTCCCTGATGGTATGTCTCTTATCCGTATGTGAGCAGGCTGTTACTTGCATTGCAGCGCCCCTCCATGGATTATGTCCCCCCCTCCTCCTGTAGCAGTGTGCGGCGCTTCATGCGCACCGATCGGCTCTGTTTACTCAGCGGGGGGGTGGAATCACGGTGTGACGTCATGTGACAGTACGGCGCATGCCCAGTAGCAAACTGAAGCTGTCGGCGGCCATCTCGGTACTCCCAAAGCGCTCTCAGCATAAATGAAGAGCCTGGGATTCATTACAGGGCCAGCTATCAAGGTGAAGACATCTCCCTTAAGTGTCTTCCCTATTTTTTGCAATGGAGTCTGGCCAAGGTATTTAGGGGCTTGCAAATGGGTACTTTTGTTTAATGTTATGTATATGTATTGTGTAGATATGTGTATCTAGGTGTGTATGTATTGCGTGTGTGTGTGTGTGTGTATATATATATATATATATATATATATATGGTTAAAAAGGAAAGCAGAAAGAAATCTATCCTTTTTTTTTTTCTCTCTTGCCCAGCTGCCCCTAGTAATGTGATACCGCAACAAAAAGATCCTCATCATACCACTAGGTAAGAGTTGCAACAATCAGGTAAGTTTTAAAGGACTGTATTCCATAACGGCCGGAAGAGCGTTGTGGCTAAAACCATGGTCGGCCGACCCAACGTCTAAGCAATCATGGTGTCATATTCCATACGATGGGAAAGCCCTGTTTGGCGAAAAATACGGCAATTACCAGAGTCACAGGGGGAAAAGCGGGCTAATTCCCCAGGACAGAATCAGGAGGAAGAGATTTGCAAACTGCCCAGCGGGCCAGTTAAGAGGGAAGGACTCCAGATCCTACCGTCCTGGATGGGAGTACAGAAGGGGCTGGAAAGGTTCACAAGCTACCTTTCTGAGGTCGGCTAAACCAAAAGCCTCTACATCCACAGTTGATGGCCAGAAGTCCTTTTGACGCCCTCTCCACCCAAATTGGTCCGGTAGGAGCCCGTCTAAAGGCGTTTGCCCGGGTTTGGGTGGAAGGTTGCGTAGACCAGTGGGCAGTGTCCACGGTCTGTCAAGGTAATTTCTGGGGATTCAAAAGACAGCCTCCCCTCTATTCCTTTCAGGCCACCAAGATTCCAACCTCCAGAGAGAAGGAGGCCCTTCTTCAATATGTCAAAATGCTTGTTCTCCAGCAGGCAGTAGTACCAGTTCCAGACTTGGAGAAGCACTTAGGCTTTTATTCCCCAGTCTTCTTGGTCCCCAAAAAATCGGTGGTTGGAGGCCGGTGCTAGACCTGAAGAGGTTGAACAGGTGTATCCGGGTGGAACATTTCAAGATGGAGTCCTTAAAGACGGTCATTCTATCTGTTCAGCCAGGAGATTGGATGGCGTCCATAGACCTTCAGAAAGCGTATCTGCACATACCTATCCGCCCTCAGTTTCAACCTTTTCTTCGGTTCAGAATAGGCGACTTACATCTTCAATTCCAATGCCTTCCCTTCGGGATTTCAACAGCGCCCAGAACTTTCACCAAAGTGCTAGTAGCGATCTTGGCTCCTCTTCGAGAGGGGATTCGAGTACTACACTATTTGGACGATATTCTAGTTCTTTCTCAGCACAGGCAGACCTTGGTGATACATGTACAGTTGGTCCTAGACACACTGATAAAGTTTGGTTGGCTAATCAACTACGCCAAAAGTCAACTTACGCCCACACAGGAGATAATTTATCTAGGGGCATTCTTCAACACTCCAGGAAGAGCAGTTTCACTCCCGGCAGAAAAAATCCCTTCATTGATAGGGAAAGTGAAAAGGGCGCTAGCGAGCCATCCTATGGCAGCATTAGGCTGTCTGAGCCTGCTAGGTTCCCTCTCTTCATGCATACCTATGGTGAAATGGGCCAGATGGCATCTACGGACTTTCCAGGTGGGCTTCTTATCACAGTGGAAGAAAGATCGCCTAGAGCAGAGGATATTGATTACACCTGCAATGAAATCCAGCCTTTGGTGGTGGACAAGACCATCCAACCTTCTGCTTCACTGTCCCCTTGGCCCCATCCCATGGACTGTTCTGACGACAGGCGCAAGTCAGTTAGGATGGGGGGCACATTACCAAGACCAGTTGGTACAGGGCAGATGGCAATTCAATGCGACAGAGGTAGTATCAAACACCTTGGAGCTAAGGGCGGCTTGGTTAGCAATCCTGTCTCTGGCCACCTTCCTCAGGGGAAATTCCATCCTTCTCCAAATGGACAACAAAGCGGCAGCAGCTTATGTTCAGAATCAAGGAGGAACGCACAGCAGGTCCCTTCTGAACGAAGTGACACCCATTCTGACATGGGCCAAGAGGAATTTAGTCAACCTACGAGCCTCATATATCCCAGGGCCAGAGAACCAGTTAGCCGATCAGCTTTCAAGATCTTTCAGCCACAACAATGAGTGGTCTCTGAATCCGAGGGTCTTCTCCTGGATATGCCAACAATAGGGCACTCCCCAAATAGACCTATTTGCCTCCCCGCTCAATGCGAAGACACCGCTTTTCTTTTCAAGGTTCCCATCTCCGAAATCAGCAGGGGTGGATGCCCTAACCAAGCCATGGAACTTTAAGATGGCATACGCATACCCACCAACTCCACTGATACTGAGGTTTCTCCAACGTCTAACCACAGAAGCGATCACAGTTTTAGCAGTGATTCCATACTGGCCCAAGAGACCGTGGTTCACGTTGCTAATCAAGATGACCTTGTGCAAACCTTCACCTTCCACGCATAGACAACCTTCTGTCTCAAGGCAAGTTCTGTCACCCGCACCCGGAGATCCTAGACTTGAGGGTTTGGAAGTTGAGCGGAAAAGGTTGGGCGAGTTAGGATGTTCGCATAATGTCATTCAAACACTACTACAGGCCAGAAAAGCATCTACGAATTCCACATACTATAGAGTTTGGAGAAAGTTTAAGGAATTGGCAGAAACTAACAATTTCGATCCTCTAAACCCCGGAATCCAGAACATACTCCTCTTTTTACAGAGTGGATTGGACTTAGATTTGGGCCTGAATACGCTTAAGGTCCAGGTTTCAGCCCTTTTGGCTCTAACAGACACCCGGTGAGTGCTAGATCCTCTGGTGGAACGTTTCTTGAAAGCAGTTCTAAGATTGAGACCGCCTAGAAAGACGATATACCCCAAATGGTATTTGACTATCGTGCTTAATATCCTTTCAAAACCTCCGTTTGCTCCCACAGAAGAAAGCACCTTGGAGGATATTTCTCTGAAGGCAGTCTTTCTAGTCGCCATCACTTCAGGTCGCAGGGTATCAGAGATCCAAGCATTAGGGTCACAAGAACCCTACATTACCTTCTTCCCGGACAGGGTGGTGTTGCAACCTATTCATCAGTTCATCCCTAAAGTACCTTCAGTCTTCCATCTGAACCAAGAGTGGGTTCTTCCAGCATTCGGGGAGGATCCAGCCTCCTCAAAACTGCATGAGTTGGATATAGCCAGATCCCTAAGTCACTACCTAAATTTGACGCAGCAGTTCAGGAAAGATCAACGGCTATTTGTCATCCCCAAGGGTGCCAGAAAGGGAATGGCAGCATCTAAGACGACCTTGGCAAGCTGGATTGTAAGGTTAATTCAAAGAGCATATCGGGCTAGTGGTCTCCCAGTTCCAGATGCGGTCAATGCGCACTCAACGCGTGGAATAGCCTCCTCCTGGGCAGCTTTGGCGCGGGTCTCCCCTGAGACAATTTGTCGAGCGGCCAGCTGGTCGTCCTTCAGCACGTTCATGTCCCACTATAGTGTGGACCCAGCAGTCCTTACTTCCCGAGAGTTTGGGGAAAGGACTTTGCAGTCATCTGTACTGTAGCCCTTTTGTTTAATTAAATTGCTTTATGGCAGTACCCTCCCTGTAAGCGAGTTATTTACCATGGGTATGCTGACATGGGAGGCACCAGGAAAATGGAAAATTGAATACTTACCTTTCCGTAATTTTCCTTTCCTGGTGCCTGCCCATGGCAGCATACACCCTCCCTTCAATATTCCTTAGCGTTATGAGATCTAGTTACAAGAATACTGACTAAGGGGAGGAACTCCTTTTTTATAGAGTTAAAATGGTCCTGTGGGTTGGTAGGGGGTGGAGCAACCAACCATGGGTATGCTGCCATGGGCAGGCACCAGGAAAGGAAAATTACGGAAAGGTAAGTATTCAATTTTCAGTTATAATCCAATTACTCTAGATTTTAAATATTGCCACTGAACTTGGAGAGTATGTCTGCTAAGGATTTATTTGGTATGTTGAAAGGTTCTGACTCCGGGTCACATCTTGCTTCCCATTATACTCTAGGGGCATTCCTTTCTATCATTTATCTGTCATTCCATAGAAAACAGCTGTAATCCCAAATAATCTCAATTTTACAATCTGCTACTCTACTTGAGGAACACCTGTGGGAAAGAATAAATTGCTATGTCTCCCAGATTAGCCTTTAAATTTGTTTATTTTGCCACTCATACTCTATGGGCATTCCCTTCTGTCATTCACCTTTGTCATGCCATAGAAAACAATAATAATCCCACCTAATCGCAATATTAAACATGGCCACTGATATTTAAAAGTAGGTTTGTTAAGGATTCATTTGATATGTCTAAAGATTCTTTCACTAATTAAAATATTTTGTTTCCATTATTCTCTATGGGCATTCCATTTTATTTGATTATTCCTTATGGGCATTCCTTTACGTCATTTATCTGTTATTCTATAGAAGACAGCTATAATCCCAAATTATCTCAATATTACTATATCCTAACTCTACTTGAGGAACACCTGTGTAAAAGGTGAAGTTGCTATGTCTCTCAGATTTGCCTGCAAATAAGTTTATATTTTGCTTCCCATTATACTCTATGGACATTCCCTTCTATCATTCACCTTTGTCATTCCATAGAAAACAATGCTAACCCCACTTCATCTCAATATTAAACTTTGCCATTCAACATGGAGTGAATGTCTTCTAAAGATGGATCTGATATGTCTAATGGTTCTGAGTCCAGGTGACATTGAGCTTCACATTAAATATCTATGGGCATTCCATCTCCCTGCTAAAGTCTATGGGCATTCCTTTCTGTCATTTATCTGTTATTCTATAGAAGACAGCTATAATCCCAAATTATCTCAAATTTAATATCTGCTACTCTATTGGAGGAACACCTGTGGGAAAGGATAAATTGCTATGTCTCTCGGATTTGCCCGCAAACAAGTTTTTATTTTGCTTCCCATTATACTTTATGGGCATTCCCTTCTGTCATTCACCTTTGTCATTCCATAGAAAATAATAATAATGACACTTCATCTCAATTTTGAACATCATCTCTAGTCAGAGATAGTATGTCTAATGGTTCTGACTCCAGGCCACATCTTGCTTCCCATTATACTCTATGGGCATTCACTTCTGTCATTCACCCTTGTGTTTCCAAAGAAAACAATGCTAATACCACTTCATCTCAATATTGAACATTGTCACTGAACATGGAGAGTATGTCTACTAAGTATTGATCTGATATGTTGATTGGTTTTGAGTCCAGGTCACATCTTGCTTCCCATTATACTCTATGGGCATTCCTTTCTATCATTTATATGTCATTCCATGGAAAACAGCTGTAATCCCAAATAATCTCAATCTTACAAACTAATACTCTACTTGAGGAACACCTGTGGGAAAGATGAAATTGATATGTGTCTCTTTCATTCACCTTTGTCATTCCATAGAAAACTATAATCACGCTTCATCTCAATTTTGATCATCATCACTGAACATAGAGAGTATGTCGGTTAAGGATTAATCTGATATGTTTTTTTTTTTTCTCCTGTCAATAAGTCGTCTATTATCCCTAATAGGCATGGTTTGGGGTCTAATGGTATCTGTACCTGGAAGACCATATTAATGGTATCCAGCACAGCTTTCCAGTATAAATGAAGTTTAGGGCATCTCCATAGGAGATGAATAAGATCTCCGTGTTCTCTACGGCATCTTGTGCATGTGGGATCTGTGCCAACACCCATACGGACAAGCCTAGCCGGTGTATAGTGTACCCTGGACAGTATATACAACTGGGACAGTTTTTGAGCAGCATTCAATGAGCACAGGGGGACCGCCTGCAGAGCCTCGTCCCACTGTTCCTCTTCAAACGCGCCAACATCCTGCTCCCACCTGGTCATAACCTTCAATGGCGAGTCTCCCATGACCAAACCCAGAAGCATAGCGTAACAGTCCGATATGAACCCTTTATATGTATTTATATCTAGGAGGAAGTTAAAGACGGGTGCGGGTTCTAGAGTCAAAGTCTCTGGACCCCCCTGGGCTGCTATCGCATGTTTAAGTTGTTGGTAGTAAAAATGCATGGAGAGCGGTAACCGAAAGGCCTCTCTAAGTTCCGAAAAGGATCTCAGCTTGCCATCTTGGAATATATGCGTCATGTGTGATAACCCATATTGCTTCCATTTCCTCCCATATGGTATTTTTGCTATTTCCATGTAGTGGTTATTTTCCCAAATTGGGCTATATTTAGTATATCCTTGTATTTTCTGTAGAATCCTGGTCTTATTCCAGATCTTTTGCATAAGAGCATAAGTTGGAAAGAGTTTGTTGGATTTGTTATAATGCAGCGCCTCCAGCCCATCCAGGGCCTCACACTTGACTGTAAAGCGAAGTAGCTGGGCTGAGGGGTCCCGCAGATTTAATTCCATTTCCTGTGTAGGCCTCAGAACTCTGGTGATGTGCTGTAGCTGGGCAGCTAGGTAATATACCCAAGGATTAGGGAGCGCTAGGCCCCCGTCGTCCTTGGGACGTTGGAGTTGCTCAAGTTTAATTCTGGGTGGTTTTGATAGCCATATAAATGATCGGAAGAGTGAGTTAATAATTCTGAACTTTTTTAAAGTAATGACCATTGGGGAATTGTGGAGAATATATAAAAGTTGGGGCATAAGGATCATTTTTATTAGATTGATCCTACCTACTTGTGATAGCTTCAATTTGCTCCATACTTTGACCCGGTCACGACAACGATTGATAAGAGGGGTTAGGTTTAAGCTGACATAGTCTAACACACGGGGAGTAACTTGTATGCCTAAGTACTTGAGAGATGTCGATACCGGGATGTCCATTATATTGTCTTGAGAAGGGGGGAGTTCACGATCCAACAATAGAAGGGAGGATTTGGTCCAATTAATAATTAGACCCGAGTACTGCCCGAAACGGCCAATGACTCTCATTGCCTCCGACAACGACTCTGATGTATCACCAAGGAGCAGCATGGTGTCATCAGCATACATGATAACTTTCTCATGGACATCCCCGTATCGAAACCCCCGAACTAATGGGTTGCTGCGTATCATAGAAGCTAAGGGCTCTATGGCCAGGGCAAACAAGAGGGGAGACAGGGGGCAGCCCTGTCTCGTACCTCTATATAGATTGAAGGGTGCGGAAATCCGTCCCCCCTCTCTAATGACTGCCATCGGAGAAGAGTATAATAGCTGTACCCATTTGATGTAGTTGTCCCCAATCCCAAACTTCCTCATTACTGCCCATAAATAATCCCATTCGATGCTATCAAACGCCTTATGGGCGTCCAGGGAAAGCAGGGCTCTATCTCCCATATTATCTGACTGGGATTGGATATTGAGAAAAAGTCTGCGCAAATTGATCGCAGTCGATTTCTGAGGCATAAAGCCGGATTGGTCTGAGTGTATTATGGTGGATATGACCTTGTTCAGACGCAGCGCCAGTACCTTGGCGAGGATCTTCACATCAGTTTGTAAAAGTGAGATCGGGCGATACGATCCCGGGTCCAGTGGGTCTTTGTTGGGTTTTAATATCAGGACTATGCTTGCTCTTGTCATTGACTGGGGGAGATCGCCATTTTGTTTTGCTGCATTAAATACCTTCAGCAGGTGTGGAAGTATAGATTCCCCATACTGTTTGTAGACTTCAATGGGGAGTCCATCGTCCCCCGGAGCTTTAGAGTTGGGGAACAGACCGGTCGCCACCTGTAGTTCCTCAATAGTGATAGGATCATCCAGCTCATCACGAGATGCTTCAGATAGGCTGGGGAGCTGGACTTCATCTAGGTATTCAGTGAGCGATTCCTGTGAGTAAGTTTGCTTAGATTGGTATAGTGAGGAGTAAAATCTCACCAATTCTGCCAGGATCTGGTCTGGGCTATTGGTTAGTCCTCCCTGAGGAGAGCGTAGTGCTCCAATCGATGGAGAGGTCTGGTAGGAGTGGGCAATAGTTGCTAACAGACGACCAGTGTGTTCTCCCTCCTCATAATGTGCAGTTTTTTGAAAAAACCTCTTTTTCTCTGCAGTAGACGACGTGACCCTATATAGCGCCTCTTGCGCTGAAAGCCATGCTTCCTTATTAGCCTGGGTAGGATCAGCAATAAATCGCTTCTCTAAGTCTACTGCCATATGTTCTATTCCCTCCCCATGAGCATGGGTTTTCCTTTTAACTGCTTGAATTTCAGCAATAAAAATGCTTCGAAGGACTGCCTTAAAGGCCTCCCAGGATAGAGCAGATGGAGCCTCACTGGCATGAACCTGCCAGTATTCTGCAATATGGAGTTCTATTTGCTCATGGGAAGGGAAGAGAGTCAGCCAGAATGCATTCATCTTCCACGGAGCCTTAGCCGTCGCGGAAGGAGGGCGCACCTCCAGAGTCACAATCAGTGGTGAATGATCAGATACACTTCTAGTGGCATATGTCACCGTCGAGATGTAGCGGTCCGCTACTCCCGAACACAAGCAGAGGTCTATCCGTGATAGAGAGGAGTGGCCCCTGGAGAAGCAAGAGAACTGACGCACCTCTGGATTCCCCGCTCTCCAAGGGTCCTTCCATCCCACCTCCCCCATAAACCTACTGAGTGCTGTACCGCCCCCACCCATCCCTCTCGCTACTGGTGGGTGCTTGTCTAAAAAAGGGTCAGTGTAGTTATTAAAGTCTCCGAAGGCATACAATGGGACCTCAGGATGTTTAACTTGGTATGCCAACAGAGCTCTCACTACTTGGTTGTTATACGGAGGAGGCACATACACAAAGGCTAATATACATTTGAGAGTAGATAACCTACACAAAAGAAATACATATCTCCCTTCTTGATCAATTTCGGAGCCGAGCTCCACGTATTCTATAGAGCTATGCACCAATACACTCACACCACGAGAGTATGAGGTATGGGTGGAATGGTATGCCTTACCCACCCAACGAAAACCAATGCAAGATAATGAGTCCTTGGTGAGGTGGGTTTCCTGCAAGGCGCAAATGGCCGGGAGATGTTTCTGAAGTAGCGATGATACCATAGTCCTCTTCAGGGGATCATGCAACCCTCTGACGTTCCATGAGAGTACAGTTACTGTAGTCATCTCACATTGAAGAAAAAATGACTGGTAGCGGTAACACACTGCTTGCTTCTCCTATGTGCACAATACGGAGACAGGAGGGCTGCTATGTGGCATCGGAGTGGGAATGTTGGGTAAGCAAATATCTTGAGGGTGGGAAGAAGGGTCATGTCGTCACCCGCAGAACAATGTAGCTTTACAGTTCCGGAATAAATCTGTACAGATAAAGAAAACCTCAAGACGCACAACGGTGCGCCAAACTTGCTTTGTAGTCCAGGACTCCAAAATGTCAAAGTAGATGACAAACTGCTGTGGGACAACGGGTCCCATAGGCAATCCAGGGGCTCTTGGACCTCCTGCCCAAAGTACCTGATGGGTACTGACATGCACTTCATCAGGGTTTAACTTGCATCCGAGCTCGCATTATTTAGTGAAGAAATCATTGTATGTTTCCAGCACTGCCCCCGTCCGGGGGAGAAATATGCAAAAGACCTGTACTGGTATGAGTGGCGTCAATCAAGTTCCATGCCTGGTCTCCGCTCTTGTCTAAATTCATTTTCGTTGGCATCCAGCCAGTCAGAGGCCTCCGTTGGGTGTTCAAAGAAATGTGCTTGACCTCGTAGAGTCATTCTAAGTTTCGCTGGATACAGCATTGCATAGGAGGCTTGTAGCTGTTGTAGGCGTTTTTTAATTTCAGTGAATCTTGCACGACTCTTCTGAACCGCGGCGGAGAAATCGGGGTAGAAGGAAATACGGGTACCATTGTATTGGACATTCCTTTTCTCTCTGGCTAGCCGCAGAATTATCTCTCTGTCCCGGTAATTTAGAAGACGGGCCAGGATCGGGCGAGGAGGGTGCCCCGGGGGGAGGGGTCTGGTGGGTACTCTGTGCGCCCGTTCCACAGCATAAAGGTGAGTAAAGGCATCCTTGCCAAATACATCCGACATCCATTGCTCTATGAACTGCGTGGGATCACGGCCCTCTGCTTTCTCAGGAAATCCCACGATGCGCACGTTATTGCGTCTGAGGCGATTTTCGAAATCCTCTGCACGCGTGTCAATGGCTCTGGCTAATCGAGTGGTAGCCTGGGATTCTCTGATCATGTGGGGAAGCTTATCTTCTATTTCACTAATTCTGCTTTCTGCTGCAGTGGTCCGTTCTCGGATCTTCTGGATGTCTTGCCTAAGGAGACTAACCTCCTCTTTCAGGCCTCCAAATCGTGCTTGCAAGGTATTGACAGATGCTGTGCATTTGTTTACCGCTCTCAGTATGGCTGCGAGTGTGGGCTGCTCACTCCCCTCCTCCTCCTCACAGTCATCAGGCTCCTCTGCTGCACCACTGATAATGTCCACCTGTGTTGTAATGGCGCTTGCCCCCTGTGTTGTCTCCCCCTCCTCCTCATCAGGATCATTGTGTATATCAAAGTCACAGTGAGACTGAGCTGCTAACAGGCTGGATTTATCGTTAAGTTTCTGGGTATAGTACCTCATGTCCTTGGGGTGTTCAGCGGAGCCGTCCTTCATGCTTTTCTGTTGTTTATTCTGTGCCTCTTTCAGTTTGTCAGCGCCACGCTTCTGTGCTGATGGCGGAGCGGCGCCATTTTGCTGGACCATCCTCGATCCTTCTCCCTTCTGTCCTCGGGTCATCATAACCTCTGTACGGACCGGAGCAAGTGCGGGATGTAGCGGGGACGTTCCCAGGGCTGGTAAGTAGCGTTTGGGGCGAAGTCAGCACCGGAAACCGGATCGATTCAGGGTAACTGTGGGAGCTCTGTGACTAAGCGTCTGCTCACATGCCGCGCTGGCCACGCCCCCTAATCTGATATGTTAACTACTTGACGCCCACGCTATAGCCGAAAGACAGCTACAGCGCGGGCCTTAATTGCCGGGAGGGCGTCCATGGATGTCCTCCCGTGCATGAGCTGCCTGCACGTCCCTGCGTGTCGCGCGCGGCACACTCTGTGATCACTGAGTCTATGAGACTCAGCTGATCACAGATCCAAATAAGGGGTCGATCCCGGGCCCCTTACCACGTGATCAGCTGTCAGCCAACGACGGCTGATCATGTGATGTAAACAGAAGCTCGGTAATTGGTATTTTTTTTCCCTCGCTCTATAAGCGTGAGGGGAAAAAAAAGCCGATCACCGGCTTCTGTCAAAGGGACATCGGTCCCTCACACAGAAAGCCTCAGCTGTATTTTCTGTGGCCACCAGTGTCAGCTGCCAGTGCCCACAGTGCCCACTGTGCCAACTATCAGTACCCACCAGTGCCACCTATCAGTACCCACCAGTGCCAACGGGTCACATCTTGCTTTCCATTATACTCTATGGGCATTCCTTTCTATCATTTATCTGTCATTCCATAGAAAACAGCTGTAATCCCAAATAATCTCAATTTTACAATCTGCTACTCTTGAGGAACCTGTGGGAAAGGTGAAATTGCTATGTCTCTCGATTTGCCTGCAAATGAGTTTATAGTTTGCTTCCCATTATACTCTATGGGCATTCGCTTCTGTCATAAGTTTGTCATTCCATAGAAAATAATAATCCAGCTTAATGTCAAATTTGGACATCATCACTGAATATAGAGAGCATGCCCACTAAAGATTGATCTGATGTGACCAATGGTTCTGACTCCAGGTCACATCTTGCTTTCCTTTATACTCTATGGGTATTCCTTTCTATCATTTATCTGTCATTCCATAGAAAACAGGTGTAATCCCAAATAATCTCAATTTTACAATCTGCTACTCTACATGAGAAACACCTGTGGGAAAGGTGAAATCGCTATGTCTCCAAGATCTGCATGCAAATGAGTTTATATTTTGCTTCCCATTATACTCTATGGACATTCCCTTCTGTCATTTACCTTTGTTATGCCATAGAAAACAATAATAATCCCACCTAATCTCAATATTAAACATGGCCACTGATATTTAAAAGTAGGTTTGCAAAAAATTAAATTAATTTGATATGTCTAAAGACTCTGTCACTAATTGAAAATGTTTCCATTATTCTCTATGGGCACTCCATTTAGTTCCATTATTCTCTATGGGCACTCCATTTAGTTCCATTATTCTCTATGGGCATTCCATCTCCCTGTTAAAGTCTATGGGCATTCCTTTCTGTCATTTATCTGTTATTCTATAGAAGACAGCTATAATCCCAAATTATCTCAAATTTAATATCTGCTACTCTTTTGGAGGAACACCTGTGGAAAAGGATAAATCGCTATGTCTCTCAGATTTGCCTGCAAATAAGTTTATATTTTGCTTCCCATTATACTCTATGGGCATTCCCTTCTGTCATTCACCTTTGTCATTCCATAGAAAAAAATGCTAATCCCGCTTCATCTCAATTTTGAACATCACTGAACATGGAGAGTATGTCTGCTAAAGATTGATCTGATATGACCAATGATTCTGCCTCCAGGTCACACCATGCTTCCCATTATACTCTATGGGCATTCCTTTCTGTCATTCACCCTTGTAATTTCAATGGAAAACAATAATAATCCCACTTCATCTCAATATTAAACATCGCCACTGGACATGGAGAGTATGTCTGCTAAGGATTTATTTGGTATGGTAAATGGTTTTGAGTCTGGGTCACATCTTGCTTCCCATTATACTCTATGGGCATTCCTTTCTATCGTTTTTCTGTCATTCCATAAGAAACAGCTGTAATACTCTCAATCTTACAATCTGCTACTTTACTTGAGGAACAGCTTTGGGAAAGAATAAATCGCTATGTCTGAACATAAAGAGTATCTCTGCTAAAGATTGATCTGATATGACCAATGGTTCTGACTTCACATCACATCTTGCTTCCCATTATACTCTATGGGCATTCCTTTCTATCATTTGTCTGTCATTCCATAGAAAACATCTGTAATCCCAAATAATCTCAATCTTACAATCTGCTACTCTACTTGAGGAACAGCTGTGGGAAAGAATAAATCGCTATGTCTCTCAGATTTGCCTGCAAATAAGTTTATATTTTGCTTCCCATTATACTCTATGGGCATTCCCTTATGTCAGTCACCTTTGTCATTCCATAGATAACAATGCTAATCCCACGTCATCTCAACATTAAACATTGGAACTCAACATGGAGAGTATATCTGCCAAGGATTAATCTGATATGTTGATTGGTTTTGACTCCAGGTCACATTTTCCATCCCATTATACTCTATGGGTATTCCTTTCTATCATTTATCTTTTAAAACAATAATAATCCCACCTAATCTGCTAGTTTGAAGCAGTGGAGCTTGGTGTAAGTGGAGCTGGATTAAGTGGGAGTTAAACACAAGAGTTAGAGTATACAAGTCTTAGTGTTTGGTTGCTGTCTGCTGTCTGTTGCTGTCTGCTGTCTGTTGCTGTTTGCTGGGGTGCTTTTTGGGGGCTTTTCCTTTGACTTTTGCTGTCACTTTTTAAATAGCTCTTTTTTTTTTTTTTTTTTTCCTGGTTTCATCAGTCTATCAATTAAGGGGTGTGGTTAATTGCTCACAGGTGACTATTTAACTGGTTGTAGGGCTCAGTCTGAGCGTGCTCAGTTTGAAGCAGTGGAGCTTGGTGTAAGTGGAGCTGGATTAACCGGTTCAATACCGGGCAATTTCACCCCCTTCCTTCCCAGGCCAATTTTTAGTTTTCAGCGCTGTCGCACTTTAAACGTCAATTGCGCGGTCGTGCGACGTTGTACCCAAAAAAAATTGACGTCCTTTTTTCACCACAAATAGAGCTTTTTTTTGGTGGTATTTGATCGCCTCTGCGGTTTTTATTTTTTACGCTATAAACAAAAGAAGAGCGTCAATTTTGAAAAAAACACAATATTTTTTACTTTTTGCTATAATAAATATCCCATTTTTTTTTTTTTAAAAACACATTTTTTCCTCAGTTTTGGCCGATACGTATTCTTCTACATATTTTTGGTAAAAAAAATCGTAATAAGCGTATATTGATTGGTTTGCGCAAAAGTTATAACATCTACAAAATACGGGATAGATTTATGGCATTTTTTTTTTTAAATATTTTTTTATTTTTTTAGCGGCGATTGCGATTTTTTTTGGTGACTGCGACATTATGGCGGACACATCGGACACTTTTGACACATTTTTGGGACCAATCACATTTATACAGCGATCAATGCTATAAAATTGCATTGATTACTGTGTAAATGTGACAGGCAGTGAAGGGGTTAACCACTAGGGGGCGGGGAGGGGTTAAGAATGTTTCCTAGGGAATGATTCTAACTGAAGGGGGAGGGGACGTACTAGGGGAGGAGACCGATCAGTGTTCCTCCGTTCTGGGAACACAGATCGCTCTCCTCAGAGCTGACAGGCTGTCGATCTGTGTGTTTACACACACAGATCCACATGCCGGCCCGGTCAACGGGCAATCGTGGGTGCCCGGCGGACATCGCGGCCGCCGGGCACACGCACCGGGTCCCGAGGAACGCGGCGGGCGCGCGCGCCCCCTAGACGGCCGGGAATCCCAGGACGTCATATGACGTCCACCCAGGATGGGAGATCCCATCTGTGGACGTCATATGACTATGGGCGGGTAGGGAAGTGGTTAAGTGGGAGTTAAACACAAGAGTTAGAGTATACAAGTCTTAGTGTTTGGTTGCTGTCTGCTGTCTGTTGCTGTCTGCTGTCTGTTGCTGTTTGCTGGGGTGCTTTTTGGGGGCTTTTCCTTTGACTTTTGCTGTCACTTTTTAAATAGCTCTTTTTTTTTTTTTTCCTGGTTTCATCAGTCTATCAATTAAGGGGTGTGGTTAATTGCTCACAGGTGACTATTTAACTGGTTGTAGGGCTCAGTCTGAGCGTGCTCAGTTTGAAGCAGTGGAGCTTGGTGTAAGTGGAGCTGGATTAAGTGGGAGTTAAACACAAGAGTTTAAAACAGGAGGTTATTACAGGGGTCATAGTACCTGTGTAGTGTGAGTATCTGAGTGTTGTCTGAGTAGTGTGTGTGGATCTTTAGTACTGTGTATTGTGTACCTGTGTATTGTCGTGTACCTGTGTATTGTCTTGTTGTGTACCTGTGTATTGTCTTGAGTATTAGTGCCAGGAAGCTAGCTCTTAGGTAATTTGGACAGGGTAAAATCCCCAATCCTCACTAAATTTAATAGGTACGATGCCCGGCGGGTGTGGAGAGGCGGCTCTTTGTACATCTTGCCGCATGTATGCGTTCCTTGATCATCCGATCGAGGGTGAATACTGCTGTGCAAAATGTAAGCACATTGTTTCCCTGGAAGCCCAGGTTCTGAATCTGGGGAAGCAACTGTCAGCACTGAGAAGTCCCTCCATACTAAAGGTGAGCCAGGAACGTACATGGCAGGTGCCGGCAGGGGCCAGCACAGAGGCGGGTGGAGACAAAGAGGTGCAGGCACTAGCAAAGAGTAGATGGGTGACAGTCAGGAGGGGTAGAGGGGGAAGTGCCAGAGAGGCCGTTCCAGGACTGGAGCATCCCAATAAGTACGCTCCATTGAGTGACATTGGTGAAACCAGTCAGGGACCAGCACTGCTGGAGATGAGGGACTCTCCTAGCTGCCAGGGGAAGAACTCCTCCAGTGAGAGTGGGGGGGCAGCAAAGGGAAAGGAAAGACAGATTTTGGTGGTAGGGGACTCAATTCTTAGACGGACAGAGAGGGCAATCTGTAACCAAGACCTGAAGCGCCGAACAGTATGTTGTCTACCGGGCGCTCGGGTTCGGCACATCACGGATCTTGTGGACAGATTACTGGGAGGGGCTGGGGAAGACCCGGCTGTCATGGTGCACGTTGGCACCAATGACAAAGTCAGAGGCAGATGGAGTGTCCTAAAGAACGATTTTAGGGACTTAGGAGCTAAATTGAGGAAAAGGACCTCCAAGGTAGTGTTCTCAGGAATACTACCAGTACATCGAGCCACACCAGAAAGGCAGAGGGAGATTAGGGAAGTAAACAAGTGGCTGAAGAGCTGGTGTAGTAAGGAGGGGTTTGGGTTCCTGGAGGACTGGGCTGACTTCTCAGTCGGTAACCGGTACTATAGAAGGGACGGACTGCACCTAAATGAGGAGGGTGCAGATCTGCTGGGAATGAAGATGGCCAAAAAGTTAGAGGGGTTTTTAAACTAGGCGATGGGGGGGAGGGTCCAGAGACAGTGATAGCCAGCGCGGAAGATATTCCAGAGGGTAGTATTGGGGGCATTAGTGGTAGGTTAACCAAAGCACAAAAACACAAGGTGAGTATAGTAGCAAGTCCTAGTTGCAATCTTGAAACACCCAATACGAGGACAATATGCGACCAGTCTAAACTATGTGGCATGTTCACCAATGCCAGGAGCATGGCGGACAAGATGGGTGAACTAGAGATACTGTTGTACAAGGAGGATTTGGATTTTGTGGGAATTTCAGAGACCTGGTTCAACAGCTCTCATGATTGGCTGGCAAACATTCAAGGGTATACCCTATACCGCAAGGATAGAGAAGGTAAAAAAGGGGGAGGGGTATGCCTATATATCAAGAATAATGTACAAGTGAGTGTGAGAGATGACATCACTGAGGGGGCTAGGGAGGAGGTGGAATCTTTATGGGTAAAGCTCCAAAGGGATGAAGCTAAGGGGAAAATAATACTGGGAGTATGCTATAGGCCCCCAAACCTGAGGGAGGAAGTGGAGACGGATCTCCTATCACAAATTGGATTAGCAGCAAGGATGGGAAGTGTTATCATAATGGGGGATTTTAATTATCCAGACATAGACTGGGCGGAGGGAACCGCGCATTCATTTAAGGCTCGCCAGTTCCTTAGTGTCTTGCAGGACAATTTTATGGGTCAGATGGTAGACGCACCAACTAGAAATAAAACATTGCTAGATCTACTGATTACCAACAATACAGACCTGATAACAGATGTGGAAATACGGGGCAATTTAGGTAACAGCGATCAAAGGTCAATTAGTTTCAGTATAAATCACACAAATAGGAAACATGAAGGGAACACAAAGACACTGAATTTCAAAAGAGCCAACTTCCCTAAACTACAAACCTTGCTAAAAGGCATAAATTGGGATAAAATATTAGGAACAAAGAATACGGAGGAGAGATGGGTTTGCTTTAAGAGCATATTAAATAAGGGCATTAGCCAATGTATCCCATTGGGTAATAAATTTAAAAGAGCGAACAAACATCCTGGATGGCTTAACTCCAATGTAAAAATGCATATAAAAGCAAAGGAGAAGGCCTTCAAAAAATACAAGGTTGAGGGATCATCCTCAGCATTCAGAATTTATAAAGAATGCAATAAGAAATGTAAGGGTGCAATTAGGATGGCTAAGATAGAACATGAAAGACACATAGCGGAGGAGAGCAAAAGAAATCCAAAGAAATTCTTTAAGTATGTAAACAGTAAAAAAGGGAGGACAGACCATATTGGCCCCATAAAGAATGAGGAAGGACATCTGGTTACAAAGGATGGGGAGATGGCAAAGGTATTGAATTTATTCTTCTCCTCAGTCTTCACAAGTGAATCGGGGGGCTTCAGTAACCAAAACTGCAGTGTTTATCCTCATGACACATCACAGGAAGCACCTACATGGTTAACAGAGGACGGAATTAAAATTAGACTTGAGAAACTTAACGTTAATAAATCACCGGGACCAGATGGCTTGCATCCGAGGGTACTTAGGGAACTCAGTCAGGTGATTGCCAGACCGTTGTTCCTAATATTTACAGACAGTCTATTGACTGGAATGGTACCAGCTGATTGGAGAAAAGCCAATGTAGCACCAATATTTAAAAAGGGCCCAAAAAACATCCCTGGGAATTACAGACCAGTTAGCCTAACATCAATAGTATGTAAACTCTTGGAGGGGATGATAAGGGACTATATACAAGATTTTAGTAATAAGAATGATTTCATTAGCAGTAATCAGCATGGATTCATGAAGAATCGTTCTTGCCAAACCAATCTATTAACCTTCTATGAGGAGGTGAGTTGCCATCTAGATAAAGGAAGGCCCGTAGACGTGGTGTATCTGGATTTTGCAAAAGCATTTGACACAGTTCCCCATAAACGTTTACTGTACAAAATAAGGTGCGTTGGCATGGACCATAGGGTGAGTACATGGATTGAAAACTGGCTACAAGGGCGTGTTCAGAGGGTGGTGATAAATGGGGAGTACTCAGAATGGTCAGGGGTGGGTAGTGGGGTTCCCCAGGGTTCTGTGCTGGGACCAATCCTATTTAATTTGTTCATAAACGACCTGGAGGATGGGATAAAGAGTTCAATCTCTGTATTTGCAGACGATACTAAGCTAAGCAGAGCAATAACTTCTCTGCAGGATGTGGAAATCTTGCAAAAAGACCTGAACAAATTAATGGGGTGGGCGACTACATGGCAAATGAGGTTCAATGTAGAAAAATGTAAAATAATGCATTTGGGTGGCAAAAATATGAATGCAATCTATAGACTGGGGGGAGAACCTCTGGGGGAATCTAGGATGGAAAAGGACCTGGGGGTCCTAGTGGATGATAGGCTCAGCAATGGCATGCAATGCCAAGCTGCTTCTAATAAAGCAAACAGAATATTGGCATGCATTAAAAGGGGGATCAACTGCAGAGATAAAACGATAATTCTCCCGCTCTACAAGACTCTGGTCCGGCCGCACCTGGAGTATGCTGTCCAGTTCTGGGCACCAGTCCTCAGGAGGGACGTACTGGAATGGAGCGAGTACAAAGAAGGGCAACAAAGCTAATAAAGGGTCTGGAGGATCTTAGTTATGAGGAAAGGTTGCAAGCACTGAACTTATTCTCTCTGGAGAAGAGACGCTTGAGAGGGGATATGATTTCAATTTACAAATACTGTACTGGTGACCCCACAATAGGGATAAAACTTTTTCGCAGAAGAGAGTTTAATAAGACTCGTGGCCACTCATTACAATTAGAAGAAAAGAGGTTTAACCTTAAACTACGTAGAGGGTTCTTTACTGTAAGAGCGGTAAGGATGTGGAATTCCCTTCCACAGGCGGTGGTCTCAGCGAAGAGCATTGATAGCTTCAAGAAACTATTAGATAATCACCTGAATGACCGCAATATACAGGGATATGTAATGTAATACTGACACATAATCACACACATAGGTTGGACTTGATGGACTTGTGTCTTTTTTCAACCTCACCTACTATGTAACTATGTAACTATGTAATCTCAATATTAAACATGGCCACTGATATTTAAAAGTATGTTCGTAAAAAATGAATTTGATATGTCTAAAGACTCACTAATTGAATCTTATTTTTCCATTATTCTCTATGGGCATTCCATTTAGTTCTATTATTCTCTATGGGCATTCCATCACCCTGTTAAAGTCTATGGGCATTCCCTTCTGTCATTCCTTTTAGTATGTCCCAATCACTAGCATAGGTGTGTGTGTAGCCTATTGCATTAGGGTGCGCACCCCAAAGATCAAACACACATGCTATATATATATATGGATAGGTTTGCTCAGGCCTGCAGCACACCACTCAGCGCCAAATGGATAAGTTAATGTTTCTAAACAGAGCTAGAACTACAAACTGGAAGATAAAAGGTATAAAAAAGACTTACAGTATCTAAACTGAGTGCTTAAAAAGACAGCAGCCGTTTAAAATTATAACATGAAAATGTCCATAATAGCATACATAAACTATAGGGGTAAACATACACTATAAAACAGCGCTAATGTTGAGCAAAACTATATGAGAAATCATGCGGCCAACTACGCATAAAATATCAGACAGAGAAGTAGAGAGTCCGTGAAGTGGTCAGAGGAATGTCCATAAGTGACAATACAGCCGTATCCAAGTGTGCGCCTTCCACCGGTCAATGAAATTTCACCCTGTGTTGACACTCTCCCCCTAGGGGGTCAGACTCACCAGATCTGCAAATCATAAAAGCCTCCAAGAGCAAAAAGATCTCCTCAACACCTCTCTCTCAATCCCACTCCGGGGGGTTTTTCAGGGGGGGTCACAATTGTTGGCAGCAATGCTGTTCCTCTTACCAGTCCCTTTGACTGTGTTGTCCAGCTCTCCTGGAACACTTGGCTCTCTAGCCTTTAGTCACAGAGCCCTGCTGCATGGCCCACCTGTGGCCTATGGATTGGGGTTCTCTTGACACCCCCGATAGAAGCTGACCTGACTCCTGGAACTGAGACCTCTGTCTCCTTTATGATTTGCAGATCTGGTGAGTCTGACCCCCTAGGGGGAGAGTGTCAACACAGGGTGAAATTTCATTGACCGGTGGAAGGCGCACACTTGGATACGGCTGTATTGTCACTTATGGACATTCCTCTGACCACTTCACGGACTCTCTACTTCTCTGTCTGATATTTTATGCGTAGTTGGCCGCATGATTTCTCATATAGTTTTGCTCAACATTAGCGCTGTTTTATAGTGTATGTTTACCCCTATAGTTTATGTATGCTATTATGGACATTTTCATATATATATATATATATATATATATATATATATATATATATAATTATTAGGCATGAGCCGAACACCCCCCGGTTCGGTTCGCACCAGAACCTGCGAACGGACCGAAAATTCGCACGAACGTTAGAACCCCATCGACGTCTATGGGACTCGAACGTTCGAAATCAAAAGTGCTCATTTTAAAGGCTAATTTGCATGGTATTGTCCTAAAAAGGGTTTGGGGACCCGGGTCCTACCCCAGGGGACTTGTATAGATGCAAAAAAAACTTAAAAACGGCCGTTTTTTCGGGAGCAGTGATTTTAATGATGCTTAAAGTAAAAAAAAAAAAAAAAGTGAAATATTCCTTTAAATATCGTACCTGGGGTGTGTCTATAGTATGCCTGTAAAGTGGCGCGTGTTTCCCGTGTTTAGAACAGTCCCTGCACAAAATGTCTCATTTAAAACTGCTTGCGGGTTTAATGTAATGTCGGGTCCTGGCAATATATATGAAAATCAGTGAGACAAACGGCATGGGTACCCCCCAGACCATTACCAGGCCCTTTGGGTCTTGTATGGATATTAAGGGGAACCCCGCACCCAAATTAAAATAAGGAAAGGTGTGGGGCCACCAGGCCCTATATACTCTGAACAGCAGTATACAGACGGTGCAAACAAGACAGGGACTGTAGGTTTGTTGTTAAGTAGAATCTGTTTGTAATTTTTAACGGGTACATTTTTAACGTGTTTAGCTCCAGCCAAAAAATCTTTAAGCTTTTTTGGAAAACATAGGGAAGGGTTATCACCCCTGTGACATTTGTTTTGCTGTCTTTCCTCCTCTTCAGAAGATTTCACCTCACTTTTTGTCCCAATGACAAATGTTTTTTGAAAATTTGGGTTTCTTTGTGGAACAAGGATTGGAAAGCATCAGTGGAAAGGAGAAATGTTTTTCCCATATTAACTCTTACAGGAGAGAATTTCCCTTCCTAGGGGTAGATTTCATCTCACTTCCTGTTGTCTCCTTCCATTTGCAAGTAGGAGTCGTTTGTAAGTTAGATGTTTGAAAGTAGGGGCCTGCCCTATATACTCAGCAGAAATTTGGGCCTTAGGTGTTGTTGTGGCCACAACACTGTAAGCCCTCACAGGGCCCTGCTGTGAAATATTAGATCAAGAATTGTAATTACATGCCCCTGTTGAACAAGGGCAGAAAAATTGGGCATTTGGTGGTGGTGGTGGTGGTGCTGGTGCCACAACACTGTAAGTCCTCACTCGCTCTTGGTGGGTGCAGAAATGGGCCCTGCTGTGAAATATTAGATCAAGAATTGTAATTACATGCCCCTGTTGAACAAGGGCAGAAAAATTGGGCCTTTGGTGGTGGTGGTTGTGGTGGTGCTGGTGCCACAACACTGTAAGTCCTCACTTGCTCTTGGTGGGTGCAGAAATGGGCCCTGCTGTGAAATATTAGATCAAGAATTGTAATTACATGCCCCTGTTGAACAGGGGCTGAAAAATTAGGCCTTAGGTACTGGTGCCACAACACTGCAACCCCTCACAGATACTTTAGTTGGAACGCAGAAATGAGCCCTGCTGCAAAGTATTGCATCAAAAATTGTAATAACACGCCCCTGTTAAACAGGGGCTGAAAAATTGGGCCTTAGGCACTGGTGCTGGTGACACAACACTGCAACCCCTCACAGATACTCTAGTTGGAACGCAGAAATGAGCCCTGCTGCAAAGTATTGCATCAAAAATTGTAATTACAGGCCCCTGTTAAACAGGGGCTGAAAAATTGGGCCTTAGGCACTGGTGCTGGTGCCACAACACTGCAACCTCTCACAGATACTCTAGTTGGAACGCAGAATTGAGCCCTGCTGCAAAGTATTGCATCAAAAATTGTAATTACATGCCCCTGTTAAACAGGGGCTGAAAAATTGGGCCTTAGGCACTGGTGCTGGTGCCACAACACTGCAACCCCTCACAGATACTCTAGTTGTAACGCAGAAACGAGCCCTGCTGCAAAAGTATTGCATCAAAAATTGTAATTACATGCCCCTGTTAAACAGGGGCTGAAAAATTGGGCCTTAGGCACTGGTGCTGGTGCCACAACACTGCAACCCCTCACAGATACTCTAGTTGTAACGCAGAAACGAGCCCTGCTGCAAAAGTATTGCATCAAAAATTGTAATTACACGCCCCTGTTAAACAGGGGCTGAAAAATTGGGCCTTAGGCACTGCTGGTGGTGCCCAGAACCAAAAATGTTCTTACAAGCTATCAGCGTGATGATTGAGGAGGAAGAGGATAATTACTCAGGGATAGTCACTCAGCATCAGCATAGGCAGTCTTTGAAGGGATCTGAGATTTCAAGAAAATTTATTCGGTTAAATCAGCATCAGGTGCTTGGTAGCTGGTGGTGATCCAAGACTAATTCATTTTTATGAAGGTCAGTCGATCGACCGAGTCGGTGGACAGACGCACCCTGTGATCGGTTACAAAGCCTCCAGCAGCACTGAATGTGCGTTCCGAAAGAACGCTGGATGCAGGACAGGCCAGTAGCTCAATTGCATACTGTGCAAGCTCTGGCCAGTGATCCATCCTCAAGACCCAGTAACCCAGAGGATTTTCGGTGGGAAAGGTGTCCAAGTCAGATCTTGCCCCTAGGTATTCCTGCACCATGTAAAACAGACGCTGGCGATGGTTGCTGGGTTCCAGAGAAGGTGGCCGTGGATCAAGGAGGGTTGCCAGCCAGTATTAGTCCTTCTCCTTGATACCACAAATACGAGGATCCTTACGCAGGCTTTGCAGGATCAGGGAGGCCATACAGCGTAGGTTTGCTGAGGCATTCGGTCCGGAGTCCTCTGGGTCACTAAGGACGACATGGCCTCCTCAAATGGTGACAGGACAGTGCATGCATCCCTGATCATACCTTGGGGCTGCGGACCAAAAAATTGTCTGAACGCATCGGTCAGACGGCCACCTTCTCCACCGCTCCTTCTTTGACTGACCGAAGCCTCAGCAACACGTTGTCCAGAAACAGGAGTTTGTAACCTCCCAGTCTCTGGGAACGCGTTGCACAGACCTTTCTGCAAGGCCTCCCGAAGATGTTTCATCCTCTGCACCCTCTGCGATGGCAAGATAAGGTCCGCAACCTTACCCTTGTAACGTGGATCAAGGAGGGTTGCCAGCCAGTATTGGTCCTTCTCCTTGATACCACGAATACGAGGATCCTTACGCAGGCTTTGCAGGATCAGGGAGGCCATGCAGCGCAGGTTTGCTGAGGCATTCGGTCCGGAGTCCTCTGGGTCACTAAGGACGACATGGTCCGCAGCCACCTCCTCCCAGCCACATGCAAGTCCATGTGTTTCTTGGGACTGATCCCTTAAAGACTGCTGCTGATGCTGAGTGCCAGGCTCCACCTCCATACTGACACAATCTTCCTCCTCCTCCTCCTCTTCCTGTGTGATCGGCGGGCATGCAGTAACACTGTCTGGATAAAGGGGGCCTTGAGAGCTAAGGAATCCTCCTCTTCCTGCCTCTGTTCTGCCTCAAGTGCCCTGTCCATTACTCCACGCAGCGTGTGCTCCAACAGGTGGACAAGGGGGACAGTGTCACTGATGCATGCACTGTCACTGCTCACCATCCTCGTGGCCTCCTCAAATGGTGACAGGACAGTGCATGCATCCCTGATCATGGCCCACTGGCATGGGGAAAAAAAAAACAAGCTCCCCTGACCCTGTCCTGGTGCCATAGTCGCACAGGTACTCATTGATGGCCCTCTACTGCGTGTGCAGCCGCTGCAGCATGGCCAACGTTGAGTTCCACCTGGTGGGCATGTCACAGATTAGGCGGTTCTTGGGCAGGTTAAACTCCTTTTGGAGGTCCGTCAGCCGAGCACTGGCATTATATGACCAGCGGAAATGCACACAGACTTTCCTGGCCTGCCTCAGGACATCCTGTAAGCCCAAGAACCGCTGCACCACCAAGTTAAGGACGTGAGCCAAACAGGGCACATGGGTCATTTGTCCCTGTCGGAGGGCAGAGAGGAGGGTGGTGCCATTGTCACAAACCACCATTCCTGCCTTAAATTGGCGTGGCGTCAACCACCTCTGAACCTGCCCCTGCAGAGCTGACAGAACCTCTGCCCCAGTGTGACTCCTGTCCCCCAAGCACACCAGCTCAAGCACCGCATGGCATCTTTTGGCCTGCGTACTTGCGTAGCCCCTTGAACGGCTACGGAGCACCGCTGGTTCCGAGGACAAAGCACAGGAAGAGGCCATGGAGGAAGAAGAAGAGGAGGGGGTGGAGGAGAGAGGTGTGTCACAATCATTAGCATTTTGGAGGCGTGGTGGCGGAACAACCTCCAACACTACTGCACCTTGTCCTGCATCCTTCCCAGCTGCCAGCAGAGTCACCCAATGCACCGTGAAACTTAGGTAACGTCCCTGTCCATGCCTGCTGGACCATGAGTCAGCGGTAATATGCACCTTACCGCTGACCGCCCTGTCCAGCGAGGGATGGACATTGCCCTCCACATGCCGGTAGAGAGCCGGAATCGCCTTCCGTGAGAAAAAGTGGAGTTTGGGTACCTGCCACTGAGGAACCGCACATTCCACAAACTCACGGAAGGGGGCAGAGTCTACCAACTGAAAAGGCAGCAGTTGAAGTGCTAGCAATTTTGCCAAGCTAGCATTCAGCCGCTGGGCATGTGGATGGCTGGGAGCAAACTTCTTTCGGCGGTGCAGCAGCTGGGGCAGGGAAATTTGCCTGGTACAATCTGACGTCGGTGTACCAAAAGCAGATTGCCCAAAAGTACTTGGCTGTGACACACCTAATTCTACACCTTCATTCCTCTCAGTGCAGGTCTCAGAGAGGACTGAAGGTATAGTGGGGTTGGAGATCTCAGCTGATGAGGAGCAAGGAGAGGTCCTCTTTGTTCTTTGGTGTGGGTCTTTTAGATACGCTTGCCAACGAACTGCATGGCAGGTCAACATATGTCTGGTCAAGCATGTGGTACCCAAGCGGGAGATTTTTGGCCACGCAAGATACGCTTGAGACATATGTTGCAAATAGCAGCTGTGCGATCTGATGCACTCTTCTCAAAAAAGGCCCACACCAAAGAACTTTTTGAATAACGCGCAGAGATTGCAGCGCCCTGCACATGTGGAGCTTTGGGGTGTGAAGCAGTCAAGGTGCTGCCCTTAGGCTGGCCCCTGGAGGGCATCCTGCCTCGTTGGTGATGTGCCGCCTCCTCCTCCTCTCTCCTATCAGGCACCCACGTTGAGTCAGTGACCTCATCATCCCCTCCCTCCTCATCACTGGAGCAAACCTGGCAGTATGCTGCAGCAGGGGGAGCATGACTGCCAGATTGCTGTCCTTCTTGGGCACCCCCTCTGTCCGTGCTCACGTTACTGCCTTCATCGAGCTCAGTATCATCAGAGCCTTCCAAACGCTGGGCATCCTCCTGGAGCATGTACCCAACACTGTGGTCAAACAGTTCGAGGGGCTCCTCAGGAGGACATGGTGGGGCTAGGGAAGGAGTCACTGATGACATTGAGCCAAGGGAAGAGGCCGCTGCTTTGCCAGACAAAGTACCCTGGGCATGGGTGAGAGAGAATGAGGAGGATGAGGACGGCTTGGTCATCCACTCAACCAAGTCTTCCGCATGTTGCGGCTCAACACGGCCAGCTGCCGAAAAAAAGGCCAAGCGTGTCCCACGGCCACGTGCTGATGAGGATGCACTGTCTCCACGACAGCACTAGACACAGAGCCTGCTTGCCCTCTCTTATTGGCTTGTGACTGTCTGCCTCTCCTTCTTAGCCTTCCAGACATACTAATGGCCTGTAGCTGCACTAAGCTGGGATATATATATATATATATATGTATATATATATATATATATATATATATATATATATATATATATATATATACTGATACTGCAGCTAGCAAAATCAACTGCCTGCCTGTAGTATGAGAACACCACCAACCTTCTACAGGTAGCTTTAGCTGAACACTGTGCAGAGCTCGCAAAAAAATAACTTGTAGGTTTAGCTGGACACTGTGAGGAGGACGCACCACACTAACTTGTAGTTTTAGCTGAACACTGAGCAGGACGCTCCGCACTAACTTGTAGGTTTAGCTGAACACTGTGAGGTGGACGCACCCCACTAACTTGTAGTTTTAGCTGAACACTGTGAGGTGGACGCACCACACTAACTTGTAGTTTTAGCTGAACACTGTGAGGTGGACGCACCACACTAACTTGTAGTTTTAGCTGAACACTGTGAGGTGGACGCACCACACTAACTTGTAGTTTTAGCTGAACACTGTGAGCAGGACGCACAGCACTAACTTGTAGTTTTAGCTGTACACTGTGAGCAGGACGCACCGCACTAACTTGTAGGTTTAGCTGAACACTGTGAGGTAGACGCACTGCACTAACCTGTAGTTTTAGCTGAACACTGTGAGGTGGACGCACCACACTAACTTGTAGTTTTAGCTGAACACTGAGCAGGACGCGCAGCACTAACTTGTAGGTTTAGCTGAACACTGTGAGCAGGACGCACCGCACTAACTTGTAGGTTTAGCTGAACACTGTGAGGTAGACGCACTGCACTAACTTGTAGTTTTAGCTGAACACTGTGAGGTGGACGCACCACACTAACTTGTAGTTTTAGCTGAACACTGTGAGCAGGACGCGCAGCACTAACTTGTAGTTTTAGCTGAACACTGTGAGCAGGACGCACCGCACTACCTTCTAGGTTTAGCTGAACACTGAGGTGGACGTACCCCACTAACTTGTAGTTTTAGCTGAACACTGTGAGCAGGACGCACTGCACTAACTGTAAATAGTCTAGCTGCCTGACTGTGGTACTAATAGGATCAAAAGAACACCAGCAATTTTCTTCAGGTAGCTGTAAATACTGTAACAAGACAAGCCTGCCTGTCAGTAAGAAGATAACAGGAACAGATCTAGCTGAACACTGTGAGCAGGACGCACTGCACTAACTTGTAGCTTTAGATGAACACTGTGCAGAGGTCTCACTACACTAACTTGTAGGTTTAGCTGAACGCTGTGAGCAGGACGCACAGCACTAACTTGTAGTTTTAGCTGAACACTGTGAGCAGGACGCACCGCACTAACTTCTAGGTTTAGCTGAACACTGAGGTGGACGTACCCCACTAACTTGTAGTTTTAGCTGAACACTGTGAGCAGGACGCACTGCACTAACTGTAAATAGTCTAGCTGCCTGACTGTGGTACTAATAGGATCAAAAGAACACCAGCAATTTTCTTCAGGTAGCTGTAAATACTGTAACAAGACAAGCCTGCCTGTCAGTAAGAAGATAACAGGAACGGATCTAGCTGAACACTGAGCAGGATGCACCGCACTAACTTGTAGGTTTAGCTGAACACTGTGAGGTGGACGCACCGCACTAACTTGTAGTTTTAGCTGAACACTGTGAGCAGGACGCACCGCACTAACTTGTAGGTTTAGCTGAACACTGTGAGGTGGACGCACCACACTAACTTGTAGATTTAGCTGAACACTGAGCAGGACGCACCCCACTAACTTGTAGGTTTAGCTGAACACTGTGAGCAGGACGCACCGCACTAACTTGTAGTTTTAGCTGAACACTGTGAGCAGGACAAACTGCACTAACTGTAAATATTCTAGCTGCCTGACTGTGGTACTAATAGGATCAAAAGAACACCAGCAATTTTCTTCAGGTAGCTGTAAATACTGTAACAAGACAAGCCTGCCTGTCAGTAAGAAGATAACAGGAACAGATCTAGCTAAACTGAATACAGTGTATATATATATATATATATATATATATATGCAACACCTGGGATGCATATATATATATATACACAATACACTGTAAGTGCAGCTAACTGACTGACTGTTCTGCCTAATCTATCTAACTCAAATGACACTGTCTGTCTCTCTCTCTATCTATGAACGCCGGAACACACACTACACAGGGCCGCCGTGTAGGCGGCCTTATATAGTGTGGGGCGTGTGCTAAATCCCCTGAGCCATAATTGGCCAAAGCCTCCTTGGCTTTGGCCAATTACGGCTCTCTGTTCAGACGGCGCTGTGATTGGCCAAGCATGCGGGTCATAGTGCATGCTTGGCCAATCATCAGCCAGCAATGCACTGCGATGCCGCAGTGAATTATGGGCCGTGACGCGCCACACGAATTTGGCGTGAACGGCCCATATCGTTCGCAATTCGGTGAACGGGCGAACAGATGATGTTCGAGTCGAACATGGGTTCGACTTGAACACGAAGCTCATCAATGATTATATACATTACATATACATACACATACAGAGTGACACACACACGCTTATGGTAGAGCTGGTACAGTGAAAAAGAAGTACGGTAGCACTTCATGAATGGCAGAACTGGTCAGAGAGATATTTCCCATCTCCCTGCCTGCACACAGAGTGATAATGCTAATGCGTTCGGGGTGATAAGGGTGTGCCCAGGCACACCCCCTACGCATGCCTATGATCAACAGTTAATTTTCAAGAAAAAAGCAAGCAGCACAAATCTATAATCCCACAATCTGGTGATAGTGAACCCACTGCTATTAACCTGATTCCTTACTGTACACGTGTGAAATACATTCAATCCATCATATATAATGATAAACTCTGTCATTGCATAAAATAATTACATAGTAGGTGAGATTGAAAAAAGACACAAGTCCAACCTATGTGTGTGATTATATGTCCGTATTACATATCCATATGTATATCCCTGTATGTTGCGGTCATTCAGGTGCTTATCTAATGGTTTTTTTAAAACTATCGATGTTCCCTGCTGAGACCACCGCCTGTGGAAGGGAATTCCATATCTTTGTCGCTCTTATGCCCCGTACACACGGTCGGATTTTCCGATGGAAAATGTCCGATCAGAGCGTGTTGTCGGAAATTCCGACCGTGTGTGGGCTCCATCGGACATTTTCCATCGGATTTTCCGACACACAAAGTTGGAGAGCAGGAGATAAAATTTTCCGACAACAAAATCCGTTGTTGGAAATTCCGATTGTGTGTACACAAATCCGACGGAAAAAAGTGGCACGCATGCTCAGAATAAATAAAGAGATGAAAGCTATTGGCCACTGCCCCGTTTATAGTCCCAACGTACGTGTTTTACGTCACCGCGTTTAGAACGATCGGATTTTCCGACAACTTTGTGTGACCGTGTGTATGCAAGACAAGTTTGAGCTAACATCCGTCGGAAAAAATCCTAGGATTTTGTTGTCGGAATGTCCGAACAAAGTCCGACCATGTGTACGGGGCATTACAGTAAAGAACCCTCTACGCAGTTTAAGTTTAAACCTCTTTTCTTCTAGTTTAAGGTTAAATCTCTTTTCTTCTAATTTTAACCACTTCTGGACCGCCCACCGTCGTTATACGTTTGAAGGAGGCTATCGTTGTTATGTGCAGCTACCCCGGTATACTCTTCTTCAGTGAGCAGTCCGGTTTAAGATAAAAGTGGTCTCTGCGGCGGATTCGCCGCAAGATCACTTTTATCGGCGGCAGGAGAGGGCCCCCCTCCCGCCGTGATCCGGTGCCCTCCGCCGCTTACCGGAGCCGTCGGCAGCGACGGAGGCAATAGGATTCTTCCTGTGGCCTGACATGGAGCTAAGTGAGGGGAAGATGGCCCCCATCAGTCTCCATATCATTGCAGGGTGGAAGCGACGTCAAAACATCACTTCCCCCCATAGCTCCTAAAGGGCCATTTTTTTTTTCATTTTTTTAAATGACATTTTTTTTTATTGCGTTTTAGTGTAAATAGGAGATCTGAGGTCTTTTTGAGGTCCTGTCATGCTTTTTTTCTATTGCAAGGGATGTTTACATTCCTTGTCATAGGAATAAAAGTGACAATTTAAAAAAAAAAAAAAAGTGTAAAAATAAAAAGTAAAATAGGGAAAAACTTTTTTAAACGTGCCCCGTCCCGACGAGCTCGCGTGCAGAAGTGAATGTATATGTGAGTAGTGCCCGCATATGAAAACGGTGTTTAAACCACACATGTGAGGTATCGCTGCGATCGGTAGAGTGAGAGCAATAATTCTAGTCCTAGACCTCCTCTGTAACTTAAAATATGCAACCTGTAGAATTTTTTAAACGTCGCCTATGGAGATTTTTAAGGGTAAATGTTTGTCGCCATTCCATGAGCGGGCGCAATTTTGAAGTGTGACATGGTATCAATTTACTCGGTGTAACATTATCTTTCACAATATTAAAAAAAAAATTGGGCTAACTTTACTGTTGTCTTATTTTTTTAATTCAAAAAAGTGTATTTTTTCAAAAAGAGTGCGCTTTTAAGACCGCTGCGTAAATACGGTGTGACAGAAAGTATTGCAACAACTGCCATTTCATTCTCTAGGGTGTTAGAAAAAAAATTATAATGTTTAGGGGTTCTAAGTAATTTTCTAGCAAAAAAAACAGTTTTTAACTTGTAAACAACACATCTCAGAAAGAGGCTCGGTCCTTAAGTGGTTAATGAGTGGCCACGTGTCTTAGTGAACTCCTTTCTGCAAAAAAGTTTTATCCCTATTGTGGAGTCACCAGTACGGTAATTGTAAATTGAAATCATATCCCCTCTCAAGTGTTGTAAGAGTGGCTTAATATTGCAAAAACTTTGAAATGATTGTGAGAAATTTCTTAATTATGTCTGAGTCAGCTTAACCAGTTGCCGACCGCCGCACGACTATATACGTCGACAGAGCGGCACGGGCAGGCAAAAGGACGTACAGGTACGTCCTTGCCTGCCCGCGGGTGGGGGGTCCGATCGGACCCCCCCCCGGTGCCAGCGGCGGTCGGATCGAGGTCAGGGTCGATCAAAGGTGAGGGGGAGGCCACTCATTTGTGGCCCCCCCCTCGCGATCGCTCCTGGCCAATGACAAGCTTCCTCGGCTTCTGTGAATGTAAACAGAAGCAGAGGAAGTGATGTAATCTCTCCTCGAGTCGGTCTTTTCGTCCGGCGCCGAGGAGAGAAGACATCCAAGTAAGTGCACCAACACTACACATACAGTAGAACATGCAGGCACACTTGTCACCCCCCTGTCACCCCCCGATCACCCCCTGATCACCCCCCTGTACCCCCTGTCACTCTGACACCAATAGCAGGTTTTTTTTTTTTCTGATTTATTGCATTGGTGTCAGTTTGTGTCAGTTACAAGTGTTAGGGCAGTTAGGTTAGCCCCCTTTAGGTCTAGGGTACCCCCCTTTAGGTCCAGGGTACCCCCCTAACCCCCCTAATAAAGTTTTAACCCCGTGATCACCCCCCGTCGCCAGTGTCACTAAGCGATCGTTTTTCTGATCGCTGTATTAGTGACACAGGTGACGCTAGTTAGGGAGGTAAGTATATAGGTTCGCTGTCAGTGTTTTATAGCGACAGGGACCCCCATATACTACCTTCTAAAGGTTTTAACCCCTTGATTGCCCCCTAGTTAACCCTTTCACCAGCGATCACCATATAATTGTTACAGGTGACGCTGGTTAGTTGGTTTGTTTTTTGTAGTTTATTGTAGTTTATTACAGTTTTAGGGCACCCGCCGTTTATTACCCTATAAAGGTTTAACCCCCTAATTGCCCGGCGGTGATAGAAGTTAAGTTTTTAGGGTCAGATAAGGTCTGCGTCGCCCCAGGCAGCGTCAGGTTAGCGCCAGTACCGCTAAAACCCACGCACGCAGCATACACCTCCCTTAGTGCTATAGTATCTGAACGGATCGATATCTGATCCGATCAGATCTATACTCCCCAGCAGTTTAGGGTCCCCCAAAAAAACGCAGTGTTAGCGGGATCAGCCCAGATACCTGCTAGCACCTGCGTTTTGCTCCTCGGCCCAGCCCAGCCCAGCCCACCCAAGTGCAGTATCGATCGATAACTGTCACAAAACACTAAGCACACATAACTGTAGCGTTCGCAGAGTCAGGCCTGATCCCTGCGATCGCTAACAGTTTTTTGGTAGCGGTTTGAATCAGTCGCTGACAGTCAGGAGCTTTTTTGCCTGTGAGTCTCACTAGTGTACCCCTAAATTTAGAGGCCAAAATGGCAAATCGAAGGTACACTAGTGAAGAGGCCTACACGTTTCTGAGTATGACAGATAGTGAAGAGGAAGTCACTCATCTGTCAAGTTCAGGCTCAGAATACGAACCTGTAGAGGACAGCGGCTCCATGACAGATAGCTCTGACGACGGAGTTGTGGTCCCTGCTAGGGTCAGGCGTACCAGACCCCGATCTTCTTCTTCTGTCCTTGAAGTGCAAGAACCGCAGGGCTCTCGTAGGGAGCAGAGAGGTACTAGTGCCGCTACTCCTTCTGGTGAACTGGCAAGCACCAGCGGCCTAGTACACCCTGGTCGTACATCCAGCACTGCAGTATCACGTGGTGACGTGGCGAGTCCCATAAGTGCAGTTCAAGCTGGCGAGGTGGCAAGCACAACTAGTGTCCCGCTGCCACCAATAAGACAAAGACAGGCCCGTCGTGCCCATAGTGCCCTTCCTGCTGCATTCGCCAATCCGAATTGGGTACCCACCACTTCTGCAGCACCCGTACTTCCCCCTTTCACTGGCCAACCCGGAATTCAGGTGGAAACAGTTGACTTTATGCCACTGGATTTTTATTCACTGTTTTTCACCGAAGATCTCTATAGATCTATTGTGGACCAAAGCAATTTGTACGCTGGTCAACACATCGCCGCTAATCCCCAGTCCTCCCTTGCCAGAGATTGGAGACCAATTACGGTCTCCGAATTTAAGATCTTTCTGGGCCTTTCCCTCAACATGGGCATAACCAAAAAGAGTGAGTTGCGGTCATATTGGTCCACTGACCCAATTCACCATATGCCCGTGTTCTCTGCCTCCATGACCAGGGCACGATACGAGCAGATTTTGCGGTTCATGCACTTCAACGACAATGAACTCTGTCGTCCTCGTGGAGACCCTGCATACGATCGGCTCTACAAAATTCGGCCCCTCGTAAACCACTTCAACCAACGTTTTGCAGACTTGTTTACCCCCCATCAAGTTGTCTGCGTTGATGAGTCCCTGATTAAGTTTTCTGGCCGCTTGTCCTTCAAACAGTACCTTCCCAGCAAGCGTGCCAGATACGGGGTCAAGATGTATAAGCTCTGTGACAGGGCCACAGGCTATACATGTAGATTTATGGTTTACGAGGGCAAAGATAGTCACGTAGAGCCGATCAACTGCCCTGACTACATAGGAAGCGCTGGCAAGATAGTGTGGGACTTGGTGTCACCCTTATTCGGAAAGGGGTACCACTTGTACGTGGACAATTATTATACGAGCGTGCCACTTTTTAGTCACTTGTTTGATCAGCAGATTGGAGCATGTGGCACCGTGCGACCTAATCGCCGGGGCTTTCCCCAGCGGCTTGTAGAGTCCCGTCTTAGGCTGGGGGAGAGAGCCTGCTTGAAGTATAATAATTTGCTCGCTATGAAGTGGAGGGATAAGAAGAATGTTTTCGTTCTCACCTCCCTTCATGTAGACACGACGACCCAAATTACTACGGCGACTGGTGTTGTGGAGAAACCCCTCTGTGTCCACGAATACAACCTTAATATGGGAGGGGTGGACCTCAACGACCAGTTGTTGGCGCCGTACCTAATTGCCCGTAAGGCCAGACGCTGGTACAAAAAAGTGTCTGTTTATTTATTTCAATTGGCTTTGCTGAACGCTCATGTGCTATACAGAGCTTCAGGACAGACTGGATCCTTCCTTAAATTCCAGGAAGAGATCGTCAGAGCCCTTCTGTTTCCAGACGGTGCTCTACCTCACCTTCCCAATCCAAATGCAGTAGGCCGGCTGCATGAGAGGCATTTTCCTTATGTCCTCGAGAGTACCCCTACCCAACGAGCCCCCCAAAGAAAATGTCGTGTCTGCAGAAAGCACGGATTTAGGCGTGACACCCGGTATTATTGTCCCTCCTGTCCTGGCAATCCTGGTCTTTGCATTGGTGAATGTTTTGAACGCTACCATACACTAGTTGAGTATTAGCGTAGGGTACAGCACTGCACAGACTAGGACACACTTCCACAGGGTCTCCCAAGATGCCATCGCATTTTGAGAGACCCAAACCTGGAACCGTTACAGTTTTAAAAGTTACAGTTATAAAAAAAAAAAAAGTAAAAAAAAAAAAAAAAGTAAAAAAAAAAAAAAATACACAAAAAAAATATAAAATAAAAAAACCAAAAATAGTTGTCGTTTTATTGTTCTCTCTCTCTCTATTTTCTCTCTATTGTTCTGCTCTTTTTTACTGTATTCTATTCTGCATTGTTTTATTGTTATGTTTTATCATGTTTGCTTTTCAGGTATGTAATTTTTTTATACTTTGTTTTTTTTATTGTTAACCACCTTTGTGTTTTCAGGTACACCATTCAGCTGCAGCGCGGATTTATTTATCTTGACAGCAACAGCGTTTGCTCCCACGATACATAAAGCCGTGACTCCAGCGCTGTCGGAGGTGATTTCACCACCACAGTTACATACTTCAGCATATATGCCGAAGCGTGGGGGCAGAAGTGGGTGGAGGAGCGATTTGCTCCTGCCTTTTGCGGGAGGATGCCCCCATGCTTCGGCATATATATATTTTAGGTAGGCACAGGTTGCGTTAAATGTTTTATTTTTTACTATGGTTTTTTTTTGTATTTGCTTTGCAGGTATGGTAAGTATTACTGTTATACTCTAATGTTACTTTGTTTTTTGTTAACCATCATTTGCTTAGCAGGTACGCCATTCAGTTGCAGCGCGGATTTATTTATCTTGACAGCAACAGCGTTTGCTCCCACGATACATAAAGCCGTGACTCCAGTGCTGTCGGAGGTGATTTCACCACCACAGTTACATACTTCAGCATATATGCCGAAGCGTGGGGGCAGAAGTGGGTGGAGGAGCGATTTGCTCCTGCCTTTTGCGGGAGGATGCCCCCATGCTTCGGCATATATATATTTTAGGTAGGCACAGGTTGCGTTAAATGTTTTATTTTTTACTATGGTTTTTTTTTGTATTTGCTTTGCAGGTATGGTAAGTATTACTGTTATACTCTAATGTTACTTTGTTTTTTGTTAACCATCATTTGCTTAGCAGGTACGCCATTCAGTTGCAGCGCGGATTTATTTATCTTGACAGCAACAGCGTTTGCTCCCACGATACATAAAGCCGTGACTCCAGCGCTGTCGGAGGTGATTTCACCACCACAGTTACATACTTCAGCATATATGCCGAAGCGTGGGGGCAGTGGGTGGAGGAGCAATTTGCTCCTGCCTTTTGCGGGAGGATGCCCTCATGCTTCGGCATATATAAATGGTGCATGTATGCCCATCATTAGAAGTGGGTGGATGAAGGGAGGTATTCTAATGGTGGGCATACCCACCGATCAATATCTTTTTTTCGTTCAGCCCACAGGCTGCATGAAAAAAAAGTTTACAATATATGCCCAACAAGGACCAGCAACGTACTGGTATGTTGCTGGACTTTGAGTGGTTATACCAGAATGATGCCTGCAGGTTTAGGTATCATCTTGGTATCATTCTTTTCAGCCAGTGGTCGGCTTTCATGTAAAAGCAATCCTAGCGGCTAATTAGCCTCTAGACTGCTTTTACAAGCAGTGGGAGGAAATGCCCCCCCCCCCACCGTCTTCCATGTTTTTCTCTGGCTCTCCTGTCCCAACAGGGAACCTGAGAATGCAGCCAGTGATTCGGCCAGCTGACCATAGAGCTGATCAGAGACCAGAATGGCTCCAAACATCTCTATGGCCTAAGAATCCGGAAGCTACGAGCATTTCATGACTTAGATTTCGCCAGATGTAAACAGCGCCATTGGGAAATTGGGAAAGCATTTTATCACACCGATCTTGGTGTGGTCAGATGCTTTGAGGGCAGAGGAGAGATCTAGGGTCTAATAGACCCCAATTTTTTCAAAAAAGAGTACCTGTCACTACCTATTGCTATCATAGGGGATATTTACATTCCCTGAGATAACAATAAAAATGATTTAAAAAAAATAAAAATGAAAGGAACAGTTTAAAAATAAGATAAAAAATCAAAAAATTAATTAAAAAAAAAAAAAAAAAAAAAAAAAAGCACCCCTGTCCCCCCCTGCTCTCGCGCAAAGGCGAACGCAAGCGTTGGTCTGGCGTCAAATGTAAACAGCAATTGCACCATGCATGTGAGGTATCACCGCGAAGGTCAGATCGAGGGCAGTAATTTTAGCAGTAGACCTCCTCTGTAAATCTAAAGTGGTAACCTGTAAAGGCTTTTAAAGGCTTTTAAAAATGTATTTAGTTTGTCGCCACTGCACGTTTGTGCGCAATTTTAAAACATGTCATGTTTGGTATCCATGTACTCGGCCTAAGATCATCTTTTTTATTTCATCAAACATTTGGGCAATATAGTGTGTTTTAGTGCATTAAAATTTAAAAAAGTGTGTTTTTTCCCCAAAAAATGCGTTTGAAAAATCGCTGCGGAAATATTGTGTGAAAAAAAAAAATGAAACACCCACCATTTTAATCTGTAGGGCATTTGCTTTAAAAAAATATATAATGTTTGGGGGTTCAAAGTAATTTTCTTGCAAAAAAAATAATTTTTTCATGTAAACAAAAAGTGTCAGAAAGGGCTTTGTCTTCCAGTGGTTAGAAGAGTGGGTGATGTGTGACATAAGCTTCTAAATGTTCTGCATAAAATGCCAGGACAGTTCAAAACCCCCCCAAATGACCCCATTTTGGAAAGTAGACACCCCAAGCTATTTGCTGAGAGGCATGTCGAGTCCATGGAATATTTTATATTGTGACACAAGTTGCGGGAAAAAGACAAATTATTATTATTTTTTTTTTTTGCACAAAGTTGTCACTAAATGATATATTGCTCAAACATGCCATGGGAATATGTGAAATTACACCCCAAAATACATTCTGTTGCCTCTCCTGAGTACGGGGATACCACATGTGTGAGACTTTTTGGGAGCCTATCCGCATAGGGGACCCCGAAAACCAAGCACCGCCTTCAGGCTTTCTAAGGGCGTAAATTTTTGATTTCACTCTTCACTGCCTATCACAGTTTCGGAGGCCATGTAATGCCCAGATGGCACAAACCCCCCCCAAATGACCCCATTTTGGAAAATAGACACCCAAAGCTATTTGCTGAGAGGTATAGTGAGTATTTTGCAGACCTCACTTTTTGTCACAAACTTTTGAAAATTGAAAAAAGAAAAAAAAAAATACGTTTTTCTTGTCTTTCTTCATTTTCAAAAACAAATGAGAGCTGCAAAATACTCACCATGCCTCTCAGCAAATAGCTTGGGGTGTCTACTTTCCAAAATGGGGTCATTTTGGGGCGGTTTTGTGCTATCTTGGCATTTTATGGCCTTCAAAACTGTGATGGGTAGTAAGGAGTGAAATCAAAAATTAACGCTCTTAGAAATCCTGAAGGCGGTGATTGGATTTCGGGGCCCCGTATGAAGCTAGGCTCCCAAAAAGTGCCACTCATGTGGTATCCCCGTACTCAGGAGAAGCAGCAGAATGTATTTTGGGGTGTAATTCCACATATGCCCATGGCATGTTTGAGCAATATATCATTTAGTGACAACTTTGTGCAAAAAAAAAAAAAATTGTCACTTTCCCGCAACTTGTGTCAAAATATAAAATATTCCATGTACTCATCATGCCTCTCAGCAAATAGCTTGGGGTGTCTTCTTTCCAAAATGGGGTCATTTGGGGGGGTTTTGTGCCATCTGGGCATTTTATGGCCTTCAAAAATGTGATAGGTAGTGAGGAGTGAAATCACAACTTTACGCCCTTAGAAATCCTGAAGGCGGTGCTGGGTTTTCGGGGCCCCGTACGCGGCTAGGCTCCCAAAAAGTCCCACACATGTGGTATCCCCATACTCAGGAGAATCAGCAGAATGTATTTTGGGGTGCAATTCCACATAAGCCCATAGCCTGTGTGAGCAATATATCATTTAGTGACAACTTTGTGCAAAAAAAAAAAAAAATTGTCACTTTTCCGCAACTTGTGTCAAAAATTAAATATTCCATGGACTCAACATGCCTCTCAGCAAATAGCTTGGGGTGTCTACTTTCCAAAATGGGGTCATTTGGGGGGGGTTTGTGCCATCTTGGCATTTTATGGCCTTCAAAACTGTGATAGGTAGTGAGGAGTAAAATCAAAAATTTATGCCCTTAGAAATCCTGAAGGCGGTGCTTGGTTTTTGGGGCCCCGTACGCGGCTAGGCTCCCAAAAAGTCCCACACATGTGGTATCCCCGTACTCAGGAGAAGCAGCAGAATGTATTTTGGGGTGTAATTCCACATATGCCCATGGCATGTTTGAGCAGTATATCATTTAGTGACAACTTTGTGCAAAAAAAAAAAAAAAAAAATTGTCACTTTCCTGCAACTTGTGTCCAAATATAAAATATTCCATGGACTCAACATGCCTCTCAGCAAATAGCTTGGGGTGTCTACTTTCCAAAATGGGGTCATTTGGGGGGGGTTTGTGCCATCTTGGCATTTTATGGCCTTCAAAACTGTGATAGGTAGTGGGGAGTAAAATCAAAAATGTATGCCCTTTGAAATCCTGAAGGCGGTGCTTGGTTTTCGGGGCCCCGTACGCGGCTAGGCTCCCAAAAAGTCCCACACATGTGATATCCCCGTACTCAGGAGAAGCAGCAGAATGTATTTTGGGGTGTAATTCCACATATGCCCATGGCATGTTTGAGCAATATATCATTTAGTGACAACTTTGTGAAAAAAAAAAAAAAATTGTCACTTTCCCGCAACTTGTGTCCAAATATAAAATATTCCATGGACTTAACATGCCTCTCAGCAAATAGCTTGGGGTGTCTACTTTCCAAAATGGGGTCATTTGGGGGGGGTTTGTGCCATCCTGGCATTTTATGGCCTTCAAAACTGTGATAGGTAGTGAGGAGTAAAATCAAAAATGTATGCCCTTTGAAATCCTGAAGGCGGTGCTTGGTTTTCGGGGCCCCGTACGCGGCTGGGCTCCCAAAAAGTCCCACACATTTGGTATCCCCGTACTCAGGAGAAGCAGCTGAATGTATTTTGGGGTGCAATTCCACATATGCCCATGGCCTGTGTGAGCAATATATCATTTAGTGACAACTTTTTGTAATTTTTTTTTTTTTTTTTGTCATTATTCAATCACTTGGGACAAAAAAAAAAAATATTCAATGGGTTCAACATGCCTCTCAGCAATTTCCTTGGGGTGTCTACTTTCCAAAATGGGGTCATTTGGGGGGGTTTTGTACTGCCCTGCCATTTTAGCACCTCATGAAATGACATAGACAGTCATAAACTAAAAGCTGTGTAAATTCCAGAAAATGTACCCTAGTTTGTAGGCGCTATAACTTTTGCGCAAACCAATAAATATACGCTTATTGACATTTTTTTTACCAAAGACATGTGGCCGAATACATTTTGGCCTAAATGTATGACTAAAATTGATTTTAATGGATTTTTTTTATAACAAAAAGTAGAAAATATCATTTTTTTTCAAAATTTTCGGTCTTTTTCCGTTTATAGCGCAAAAAATAAAAGCGGCAGAGGTGATCAAATACCATCAAAATAAAGCTCTATTTGTGGGAAGAAAAGGACGCAAATTTCGTTTGGGTACAGCATTGCATGACCGCGCAATTAGCAGTTAAAGCGACGCAGTGCCAAATTGTAAAAAGTGCTCTGGTCAGGAAGGGGGTAAATCCTTCCGGGGCTGAAGTGGTTAAATCAAACTGTGTGTTTTATTGTACACACAAAAATAGAAAAAGACTTACAAAAATAGTACATTCATAATTAGTGTTGCTTCATATATGATCCAAAAAGTTTCAAATATAGTTAATTTGTTTCAAAGATCTGAGAATTAATTTCCTAAAAAACACGTGATCTTGAAATCAAAGATGGCCGATTAACCCTTTGTGTGCTGAAGAAAGTCTGTATGCTGTATAAGATGTTATGTGGCTGCAGGCAAGATGGCAAGAGAGCATCTTCATGGAGCTTTTACCTTTTATAAACTCATTCTTAGTTTGAAAAATGCACCCAAAAATATCCACTCCCTGAATAGTCCTACTCCTCCCATCCAAAGGTGGGGGTCAAGAGAGTAGAAACATGAGAAATTCAACATCTGGTTTAACTTTATACACAGGAAGATGTGAAATTACATTTAAACAGTATGACTATTCATCAGACAGGAAACGAGTGAAAGGCGACCAGTCAAAACACACAAGCTCTTATGCCAAGATATCAGTTACATAGAAATACCTTTTAAAAACATATGTGATTTACAATGTCCATCAAATGTCTTGACAGCTTCTGGAACTTTGAGAACTTAGTTCAAATGTCACATCTGTAAACCATTAGCTCAATGAACTCACATTCACACAATTAAATGAGAACTCTGCAGATATATATATATTTTTAAAACCGAATTAAAATTTGAATATTAAGAATATAACATTCCCCTCTGAAATATGAATAATAACCATATTTAATATTTTAATCCATTCATATGTCATCCATGTCACAAATATTCTGTATTTGATCTAATATTTTCAGATGTATTTTCATTTGTAACTGAGTTTGCAATTCCAAAACCCATTCTTCTTTTAAGCTTATTTTGCAATAAATCATCTCCTCTCTTGATTTCATTTCTAATTCGATAATATAATTTTTTCATTCTAAACAATAAACATAACTGGAATATAATGAATACCATAATAATAAAAAGAATAACTATAGGATGTGATAAAATATTTCCTGCTGCTGGAGTTATTGAAGTTTTTCCCCAAATTGATATACTATTACTGAATTTTTTCCACCAATTACTTCCTGAAAACTCTAACCATTGATGAGATATTTCTTGCAAATGACCTTGTTCATGTTTAAAAATGTTTCTGCATTTTGAAGTTCCTTAGCTAAAGCTATCAATAAACCTTTATCCTTTTCAATTACATTTGGCCATTTTTCCCACGGAAATTCATCTATCTGGGATATATTGTATTGTGTGGGAAAAAGCACTTATATTTTTCATAAGCATATTTGTTAAATTTGTTCTCAACCCCTTAACACTTATTGCTACAATGTCTCCTTCTATACAATACAAGCCTTGATTTCAGTTTTCTGTATTTGTACAAGAGAAAAAAGTTTTAACCCTTTCTGTATCTAACATGATCTGAAAACAAACCTTTTTATCTACAAGAGTAATTAATTCAGAAATAGTTTCAACTTTTTCTATTCTTGCTGAACATAATATATGATTATGATAACAAGAGTAAAATATACTTTTGTCTTGATTAGGTAGACAGATAACTTAAGACTGGAATTGTAAACATGAAGACAGATCTAATTGTTCGAATTCAGAATTTTCATTGTTAAATGCAAAATCTGTATACTGTAATTTATAGTATAACAATTGTGTATTGCTGACAGGTAATCCCAAGACAGTGATTGGAACCAAAATTTGTTCTTTTCCTGCTATTGGAATCATAGAAGAACTATAACCATACATCCTGTTTGCATCCTATCCGTGAATTTACCCATAAATCTGTATGAATTATAGCATATACATATTCTCTGGGTAAATTCAGTAAAATGCCAAGTGGAGTTATTCCACCCTGAAATGCTTGCACAATTATTTTAAAATTAGTGGAATATTCAGTCTGGATCTCTAAGCATGCTCTGGCTATATGAGAATGTTGTTCACTTGTCATTAAAGCAAGAGTAATATTTTGAAGATGTAAAATAGATGGACCTATTATATTAGCTGTTTTAAAAATCATATCTTCTAATATTTCATTTAAATGTCTTTGTATTTTAATACCGTTACTCCCCACTAAACCAGCTGTTTCAAGATCAGACTTTAAAGTATTAATATCTATACTTTGTTTGTTATACTCCCAATTGTGCCAATCCCTCCTAAAATACCTTCAACAATACCACGCTTATTTCTGTTATGATTTCTACTATTAATTCCAAACCATCTTTCAATAACCAATTCCATATTAACCAAATATCCTTGACATTGTGGAAACCTTGTAGAAATTTTCCATTCTGAAACATTAAAGTTCCACAATATAATGACAAACTTTCCCTCTCTCAAAAGGGTTCTGGATTGTAAATGGTTAATCTGAAATGGATTTGCAGGGACACTTTTCTTATCAATACATGGAGTTTTCCTTGGAGACATTACAACACTTGCATACCAGTAACATTCAAAGATACCCTTCATTTGTTAATAAACAAATGTATTATTGACCCAATGCACACTACCAAAAATCCCTTTATGAATTATGATAGTAGAACTGTGAAGAAAGCTACCCAAAAATTCACCGTTCCTTTTCCAAGTTAACAATGAATTCTGAGGTAAATATATTTCTGTATTACATATCAGATGCAAACAATCTTTGTCTTCAACGATTTTTAAAGATTGTGGAAATATTTTAATTTCTGGAACAATATCTATCACAGAAATACTAGTTTTAACCCTTAATTGAGCTAATTTTCTTGTTACTTTAAGATCCCATGTTCTTACAACATCCCCTTTTTCATCTCCAATTATATTTAAATGTTCTGGATCTATTGCTTTTACAAAACTTTGTAATAGGTAATAATATTGCTCTAATGAGTAAAGTAGTTTCCCAGACCTTATCATGTTATTAGTAACATCTCCAGACCAAATTGTTGAATTATTACCTTTTACAAAAACTGACCAGAAACTCCTTCCCAATATCTTACATTCAAAAGTTCCGGTTCTGTTTAATCTATAAGATCCCTGCATTTTAACAACATTTGTTTTAGATTCTATATTAACTTTCAACATTATTACTATGAAATATAATTCCATACAGCAATCATATCCCTGTCCTAGACATACATATCCAAACAAATATTCAGCTGTATTGATATTAACATATCTAAAATTATTATTTCTGTCATTTGTATTAAGATCAATATCTTTATCACTCTTGTCCTCTGTATTGATATCAATGTCTATCACTTTTGTCATCTATATTGATATCAATGTCTAGATCTCTTTTCTTTCTGAATAATGTAATGGCTTTGTTGTGTAAATCTTCAATCTTGTTAACCTCTGCATAGCTGGAACAGTTTGTGATATATTTTACCACAGATAAAATGGTCACTAGAGAAAAGATGAATCCTGTGATGATGATAGTCTTCTCTCTTTAAAACTTTTCTTTTGTTGAGCTGACATCTTTTCTTCTTTTTGGAATCCATGATTCCTCCAGGTTAGATTTTTATAATTCATTCCTGGAAAAAAGGAATGCAGCATCATTATCTCGGCATATACAATTTGTTGTACCCACATTTGTTATTGTCTACATGCATTTTTCACTGAATTGAGAGGTCTTTGAACTAGTACCATTACCCCTTGAACATCCAAGATGTCAAATGGATCTTCCCAATTACTTTGCCACGGTCCACTTCTCCTGAAACTTTTTATCATAAGCTGACCTCCTTTCTCAAACTTAAAAATGTGTGGAGGGACCATTTTTTGCATACAAATGACTGCATGTGGCAAAACACTGTTCAAATTGTTCTGTAACCATTTTGTTTCCTCTATTGATGAAACAAAAGCTCAATGTAGGAAATGTGAACGACTGCTCAAAATCAAACAGGCAATTATTTTTTCTTGGATCCAGTGGCCTAGACACAGATCTAACATTTTACTTTTCTTATTGGAGAGAAGCAATACAACCTAGTCTCGGATCTATCCCAAGTAGCTTGCTATAGAATGAGCTAGCGACAACACTATCATCCTATAAAAAACTGTGCAGACAGTAATATACCAGGCTATAGAGACACTGTTGTGCAAAAGGAGCACAAAACACTAAAAAAAAGATACAGTGCATGTTGATGTGATGAAATGTCATTTTCTGAATGACATTCAATTCATTCTAAATGACACCCTAGTATGCCTTCTCTAATCACAAGCATTGCAGTATAATACAATGAGCAACAACACATTCCTTCCTGTCATTAATTCAAAAGAAGAACATTTTGTAACTGAAAAAACTGTACCTGCAGACTGTGAATGTTATGATACATGAAATCTCTGTTCTATTCCCAAGATTTTACATTACATTTACATTATCAGCATGATTTTACCTGTAAAATGGGATCCTCTGTCACTACTGAAGTTTGCTGGTATACCCCAAACTAGAAAAACATGATTAATCAACATCCTAGCAAGTTATCAGAACATCGTCTTTAGTGTATCTCACCTGTAGGTGTGGTATAACAGGACGCAAAAACCCATTTAAGTCATTAAACAAGATCCCGTTTTCACAAACAAAGAAAGATCTTATGGCACCCGGAGAAAAACACAAAAGAAATCACCCCTTTGTGTTCCTCTGCAAATTAAGGATTCTGTGTGTCTGTTTTCTTCACAACATTAATTGAAACCAATTCAGGTTGAATCACTAATTCTCCATACAAAGCTGCTTCCTTTGCTAATGTGTCTGCTGTTCTATTGCCTACAACTAACTCACTATTGTCTTAAACAAAATGTATTCAGTTGCTAATTGAGTACAAAGCTGTTAATTACCCCCCTTTTCCACCTGAACAAAACAAAAATAAAAAACATAATATTTATAACAAGGAAAAATTACAAAAATAATAATCCAGAGGATTATCCTTGAAAATATTAAAAATATATCAAAGTCCTCTAAAATATTCCAAACATAAAATCCAAATCTCTGAACTTCACATTATAACCTTATTCATAGCAAGGAAACATTAACCAGAAAATCCTTACCATCCATGCAATATGTTGAGGGACTGCTAACATTGTTTTTCACAGTGCTATATTCTACATAATGATAAAATTTCTGTCTTAATGGACTATTTTCAGTTTGTAAAATCTGCATTTGGGTCTTAAAAGGGAAATAGGTTTGATTATGGCCTCTATACTTCAAATTACTACACCATCGCACAGAATACACTTCATAACTCCTTGATCTGGTTTTCGGATAATGCAACCTCTTTTGCATATCATTATTAGCCAAACAAAACCTGGCTATGTGACCCTCTCGTTCGCAAACAAAACATTTTTTTTGCATAAACCTTTCTTTGAGCATAGGATGATGAAAATTTACATTTCTGAATAATATTACTATTATTTAAATCAACAGACTTCATGCTTTCATTGTCTGAGAAAATACTAACAATAGACTCATCAGAAGTCTCCATTGTTTCCTCCTGAATCAACATCATTAACACTCACATCTGACTTTCCCTCATATCCAAAAGCCCCCATCTCTGCTAAACACTGAGCGTGTGCAGAAGACTGAGTTTCTGATAATTCCTTCCTAAGTAAACTGATAATGTTCTAATTTTCAACCTCTTTCTGAGTCAAAAAAGCAATACAACTTTCTTTTTCTTTAAACAATTCCAAAAATTGCATAAATTTTCTGTTCCAATTCACATTTCTCAGTCAGTAATTGTTCAATATATAAATTCTCCCGTGTTTGTGTAATTTCTGAAACACTTTGACTTCCTGACTGATTCACTACACAAATCATATGATCTTCTGGTATATTATAAACCATTGTATTAAAAACCGTAACTAGCTTCATTACATTACGTATTTTTTTCTTTGTTTTAGCTAATGAGTATCTAACCTTATCAATTTCAACATTTGCCTGCAAACATTGTTCATACATTGACTTCCATAAAACAATTTCAGAGACCCATTTTGCTAAACCATTGTACTTTCATTAGCCAAGAAATCTACAAAATCCATAATTCTCTACTCACCGAATATATAAAACTGTTTCCGTTTTGCGTTGAACTCGAATTAAACCGTCTGTCAGAACTTCTGTATGTCTGAAATTCTCCGGTCTTCACAATCAAAATGATCAAATTTTCCTCTAGGTTCGTTCAATATTTGCAAAGTTAATTTCTGTTCATGACCTTCTCCCCTCTGATCAAAGGAAGGAAGTGGAAAAACAAAATTTCTGCCAAATGGATAATGGCTGGCTCAGCCAAATGTAAGAATGGCTTAATATTGCAAAAGCTTTGAAGTGATGATTGTGAGACAAATTTCTTAATTATGTCTGAGTCAGCTTATATCAAACGTTTTTTTTGTACACACAAAAATAGAAAAATACTTACAAAAATAGTATATTCATAATTAGTGTTGCTTCATATATGATCCAAAAGTTTTCAAATATAGTTCATTGTTTCAAAGATCCAAGAATAAAGTTCTTAAAAAACATGTGCTCTTGAAATCAAAGATGGCCGATTAACCCTTTGTGTGCTGAAGAAAGTCTGTATGCTGTATAAGATGTTATGTGGCTGCAGGCAAGATGGCAAGAGAGCATCTTCATGGAGCTTTTACCTTTTATAAACTCACATTCTTAGAAAAATGCACCCACAAATATCCACACCCTGAATACTCCTACTCTTCCCATCCAAAGGTGGGGGGTCCAGAGAGTAGAAACTTGAGAAATTCAACATCTGATTTAACTTTATACACAGGAAGATGTGAAATTCCATTTAAACAGTATACCTATTTATCAGACAGGAAACGAGTGAAAGACGACCAGTCTAAACATACAAGCTCTTATGCCAAAATATCAGTTACATAGAAATACCTTTTAAAAACATATATGATTTACAATGTTAATCAAATGTCTTGACGGGTTCTGGAACTTTGAGAACTTAGTTCAAATGTCACATCTGTAAACCATTAGCTCAATGAACTCACATTCACACAATTAAAGGAGAATTCTGTATATATATATATATATATATATATATATATATATATATATATATATATATATATATATATATATATATATATATATATATTTAAAACCAAATTAAATTTTGAATATTAAGAATATAACAAGCGTCTCTTCTCCAGAGAACTGTGTATGTTCACCTCTAGGAGGAGGTTGTGGAGCTGCCTGTCTGTAAATTTGTGGTTCAAGTGTTCCTCCCTGAAACTGTAGATGTGCATGGCTATGGTCATATGATGCATAGTTTTGGGGCCCATTATACCCATGTGATGGTCTGTAACTTGTCCCTGGAGCATAGTAAATAATATTTTTTCTGTTGGGATTATAGGGTGAATTGTAGTTGCTACCATTGCCTGTTTTGGCTGGTGTCATTTTTTGAAATTACTCCAGAACTTGCATTATTTCTACACGCATTTCACCCACAAGTGCAGGATCCACGTGTTCGATTTGGAGAACAAGACTCTTGGCAAACAAATATTTCTCACCCTGGTCCCTCTCCTGTGTTTGCATGAGGTTTCTGACATCAACAACTTGTAGGCTGTTTCACTGCTTTCTTTTTGGGCCTATTTTTTGGAATGGATTGTTCAGGCTCTGGGAGTTTTTTGTGATCTTTGTCCTCAAACAGCAATTGCACTTCCTTAGTATTTTCAGGCTTCTCTTTTTCCTCCTCCCTATCTTGGTTCATGTTGCTCGCTGTACTGAAACAAAAATAGGAAAGTCAAAAACTTTCATTCCTTGATATACATATGTGTAGTATCATATCACAGAAAAGCCAATTAAGCACTAATATTTTAAAAAGGGCCAAAATACATCCCTGGGAATTACAGACCAGTTAGCCTAACATCAATAGTATGCAAGCTCCTGGAGGGGATAAGGGACTATTATACAAGATTTTAGTAATGAGAACGGTATAATTAGCAGTAATCAGCATGGATTCATGAATAATCGTTCTTGCCAAACCAATCTATTCACCTTCTATGAGGAGGTGAGCTGCCATCTAGATAAAGGAAGGCCTGTAAACGCGGTGTATCTGGATTTTGCAAAAGCATTTGACACAGTTCCCCATAAACATTTACTGTACAAAATAAGGTCCGTTGGCATGGACCATAGGGTGAGTACATGGATTGAAAACTGGCTACAAAGGCGAGTTCAGAGGGTGGTGATAAATGGGGAGTACTCGGAATGGTCAGGCGTGGAAAGTGGGGTCCCCCAGGGTTATGTGCTGGGACCAATCCTATTTAATTTGTTCATAAACGACCTGGAGGATGGGATAAACAGTTCAATCTCTGTATTTGTGGACGATACTAAGCTAAGCAGGGCAATAACTTCTCCACAGGATGTGGAAACCTTGCAAAAAGATCTGAACAAATTAATGGGGTGTAGGTTAATGTAGAAAAATGTAAAAAAATACATTTGGATGGCAAAAATATGAATGCAATCTATACACCGGGGGAGAACCTCTGGGGGAATCTAGGAGGTAAAAGGACCTAAAAGGTACTAGTAGATGACAGGCTTAGCAATGGCATGCAATACCAAGCTGCTGCTAACAAATCAATCAGAATATTGGCATGCATTAAAAAGGGGATTAACTCAAGAGAAAAAGCAATAATTCTCCCACTCTACAAGACTCTGATCCGGCCGCACCTGGATTATTCTGTGCAGTTCTGGGCACCAGTTCTCAGGAAGGATGTATTGGAAATGGAACGAGTACAGAAAAGGGCAACAAAGCTAATAAAGGGTCTGGAGGATATTAGTTATGAAGAAAGGTTGCGAGCACTGAACTTATTCTGTCTGGAGAAGAGACGCTTGAGAAGGGATATGATTTCAATTTACAAATACCACACTGGTGACCCCACAATAGGGATAAAACTTTTCCATGTAAGGGAGTTTAACCACTTCCGGACCGCCGCACGCCAATGTACGTCCAAATTTTGAAGGGGGATATCGTTGTTATGGCAGCAGCTAGCTGCCAATAACCCCGATAACCCCGTTTTCGTGCGACGGCCGGCTTTCTGATAAAAGTGGTCCCTGCGGCAGGTTCGCCGCAAGATCACTTTTATCAGTGGCGGGAGAGGGGCTCCCCCTCCGCTTACCGGAGCCGTCGCCGCGTCCGTCTCCCTCCTGTGCCTGGAGACGAGTGAGGCCAAGATGGCGCCCACTCGTCTCCATGACACTGCTGGGCAGGAGCGACGTCAAAACGTCACTTCCGCCCACGCCTCTTAAAGGCATATTTTTTTCAATGTCATTTTTTTCAATGACTTTATTGCATTTTAGTGTAAATATGAGATCTGAGGTCTTTTTGACCCCAGAGCTCATATTTAAGAGGTCCTGTCATGCTTTTTTCTATTACAAGGGATGTTTACATCCCTTGTAATAGGAATAAAAGTGACACAATTTTTTTTTAAACAGTTTAAAAATAAATAAAATAATGTAAAATAAATAATAAAATTAAAAAAAAAAAAACCCCCGTCCCGACGAGCTCGCGCGCAGAAGCGAACGCATATGCGAGTAGCACCCGCATATGAAAACGGTGGTCAAAGCACACGTGAAGTATCGCCACGACCGGTAGAGCGAGAGCAATAATTCTAGCCCTAGACCTCCTCTGTAATGCAAAACATGCAACCTGTAGAATTTTTTAAACGTCGCCTATGGAAATTTTTGAGGGTAAAAGTTTGACGCTATTCCACAAGTGGGCGCAATTTTGAAGCATGACATGTTGGGTATCAAAATTTACTTGGCGTAACATTATATTTCACAATATAAAAAGAAATTGGGCTAACTTTACTGTTGTCTTATTTTTTTTATTCAAAAAAGTGAATGTTTTCCAAAAAAAAGTGCGCTTATAAGACCGCTGCGCAAATACGGTGCAAAAAAAAGTATTGCAATGACCGCCATTTTATTCTCTAGGGTGTTAGAAAAAGAACCATATATAATGTTTGGGGGTTCTAAGTAATTTTCTAGCAAAAAAACCTGTTTTAAACATGTAAACACCTAGAATCCAAAACGAGGCTGGTCCTTAAGTGGTTAATAAGCCGTGGCCACTCATTAAAATTAGAAGAAAAGAGATTTAACCTTAAACTGTGGAGAGGGTTCTTTACTGTAAGAGTTTCACTATTTTTAGCTTTAGACAAGCTCTCAGGAGTTGTATGACGAGAGGGTTCAGGGCCCACTTGACTCCTGTCATGGCCGATAGTGCAGAGACTTGTACCTTGAGGGTGCTTGAGCTAAGGCCCTTCTCTGGGCCTGAATGGAGAAAGCCAAGGATCTGTGTTACGTCAGGAGATGATGTACTGCAAGATTGTTGTTGAACAAAGGAGGAGAATTTTTCCAAACTCTACTGTAAGTGTTGTTGGTCGTGGTTTTTCTAGCTTGAAGTAACGTTTCTACTACCTTTTGAGAACACCCCTGGGCTAGAAGCCTAGGCCTTTCAATTTCCATGTGAAAAAAAAAAGAACTAAAGCGCTGATGTGGATTCTCTATAAAATAACAAAACCAGAAAGAAATGTGTAAGCTGCAACCAACCAATTAGTGCTGTGACACTGTTGCTACAAATCAATATGAATCATCACCTTGCAAATGTAATTCCTCATGCAACTGTGATCTGTGATAATTGAAATACAAGTTCATCAAAGGCAATTGATTGGACATTTAGACCTCAGCTGGATTAACAGACTTTTTTTTTTCATCTACATATATCTAGGGCTGTGTGTTTTTGATGCATTTATTTGCATTTATTCACTTTACTAATTGTGATATCAGGGTATTTTTATGGTTTAGGATTTTATATAAGCACCAACCACTCCAACAGATGGGGATAGTTTGATAAGCGCACCAACATATTTTATATTGACTTTCAATTTCCATGCCCTCAGATGTAGCCTGAGGCTGGGTGAAGCAACTGGCCTTGGGAGAGTAAGTCCGACATCACTGGTAGAGGCAATGTTCTCTTCGTGTTCAGTTGAAGGAGCATTGTGAACCATAGCTTCCTTGGCCAGTAAGGAATTATTGCTATCACCGTGGATGTTGTCCTTTTGAGTCTGAACAGGAATCTCATGATTAGGGGAGTTAGAGGAAATATGTAACCCAACTGAAAGTGCCATGGGTGTTGTAGGCAATCTATCCCCTCCGCTATTGGATAGGCCGTTCTTGAAAAGGTATCTCAAGCATTTGGCGTTCACTGGGGTTGCTGCTAGGTCTATATCTGGAACACCCCAAGTTTGAGTTATGAGGGAATAAGCCTGATGATTCAGAGACCATTCATTGTTGGATAAAAAGATCCTGCTTAGATCGTCAGCCAGTTGATTCTGGTTGCTGGAGAATATACCACCTTCAGGTCTGCTAGGTTTACCTGGGTCCATTTAAGGATGGGACAAACTTCTCCCATGAGTGTACGACTTCTGGTGCCCCCTTGCCTTTGGATGTAAGTCACTGTCGTATTGTTGTCCAAATGTAGTAGTACATTCTTCCCTCTCAAGTATGGGCTGAATGCCAATAGGGCTTGAAAGGCGGCTCCGAGCTCCAGTATGTTGGATATGATACTTTGTGACTGGAAAGGCCAGCGATCCTAGACTTCCTGGTCCTGAAAATGGGCTTCCCATCCTTCCATACTGGCATCGGATGTGACCACTTGTAGAGGGGAAACTATATGTCTAAACCTCCTGAGGTTTTGAGCATGTGTCCACCGCCATATAGACTGTTTCACTGCCTTGTATATAAGGATTGGTTGAAGCATGGATACTCCCACTGCCTTAGAAATTAAGTTTGAAATGTTTTCATGTGCCACTGTGCCCATTGAACCATTGGAATGGTTGCCGACAGACCCCAGGACACTGAGGCAGGTTCTGGCAGGCACCAATACTGCCGTCAATAGCTTCTTCATTTTCTGAATCAAAATGGCTAACTTCTCCTGAGTTAGTTCTATTCTGTTCAGTCAAGTGTTCAATTCTGCTCCTAGAAAAATAATCTTGTGTGGGCTGAAGGTTGCTCTTCTTCCAATTCATCACCCAGCAGAACTGTTGTAGTGTAGAAATCAGTATCTTCCGTTGACGGATGAGCGATTTTTGGTTGGCTGCTAGGAGGAGGATGTCGTCCAAATAATGGACTCTTAGGCCTTTCTCCCTCAGGAGGGCTATTGCTGGTAACAGAATATTTGTGAAGGTTCTGGGAGCAGTGGAGATTCCGAAAGAAAGAATCTGGAATTGGAAATGCTGGTGCTTCACCGTGAACCGAAGGAATTTTTGAAACGTAGGATGTATAGGGACATGCAGATAGGCGTCTGATAAATCGATGGAAAGCATCCAATCTTCTAAGTTTATCGCTGGAAGGATTGATTGCAGACTTTACATCTTGAATGAATGGACTAGAATTCTCTTGTTGACTTTAAGTCTAATACTGGGCGTAGGTCTCCCGTCTTTTACCAGGAATAATGTAGGGTAGAAACATTTTTCCTCTCTGGATAAATGGCATTTCTATTTTTGCCTGTTTTTGATGTAATTCTTGAACATATTCGACTAGCAACGTTCGTTTCCCTGTGATGCTGGTTGTCTGGTTGATTGAAATTGGTCCCTTGGAACTCGATTCTTGAATTTCCACCTGTGGCCAATTTGAATGGTAGACCCGTCCATGGATCTTTTTTTGTTTTCCCCCCATGTTTCTAATTCTTTTTCCCATTTTTTTTTACGCATGGCAGGACCTACAGCCCCTCCATTGCCATTAAAATTTTATAAAATCCGTAACAAAATGCTTCAACTGAAGGTACCGCCATTCATTAATCACCATCAAATCTGTTTTGTGTTTTAAATTCTTGGAATGTACACATTTTCCCCTTTTCTATTATGTCCTTTAATTTAGCATTTTCATTTTTTATCCATGCTCTGAATAATTTCCCTTTTCCCGTTGTGAAATAATTTGTTTCTTTCAGTGATAATGGAGAATTGTATTCTCATTTGCCTTGTTTGTGTATTAGATCCCAAATTCTGAGTACATTTCGTGTCGTTACATGTGTGTTCTCTCCCGATGCTGTAAATTGAGGTGGAATCCAAATAACTCTACCCAACCGTGTATCACTCATTACATTCTCAATTTGTACCAGTCTTTTTTAGTTTTTCTCCCTTACCCATTCCGTTACTCATGATATTAACACCACATAATATTTTTTAAAGCCTTGTACTTTTAGCCCTCCTTGCGTTTTATCTTTCGTTAGTACCGAGAATGAGATTCTCAGTTTCCTATTTCACCAAATGAACTTAGTTATTATATTTTTTAATGTTTTAAAATATGTCTGGGGTAAAGAGAAAGCAGCATTTGAAATTTATACATAACTTTTGGTACCATTACCATCTCTATATTTATTCGTCCTATCCATGAGGGGGACCTTGTTGCCATTTTTCTTATTTCCGATTTAATTTCATTTAAAAAGTAGGATATAGTTTACTTGGTATATTTTCCCTGGAAATTATGTTAATCTTATTCCCAAATATTTTAATTCTGTCTTCCATGTAAATTGAAATTTTTGCTGTAGATAAACCCCTTTTCTAAGGTATCCAGGAAGTCATGGTAGACAGCAGCGATATCTTGACTGACATTGGAAACTGGCTGGACGTTAAGGCAACTGGTAGGTGACACGGATTTAGGCACAAAGCAATGATGAAGGCAGTGGGTTGACTTATAGGAGATCTTTAACAAATTCAATTGCACAACCAAAATGTATTAAAACATGTGTGGAAATCACATAAATATTGAAATAAAACACAACTGGTGTTACAAAGTAATTAATAATGCCACCATGTGATTAATGTCACAGTGTAATTAATAGTCCATGACAGATGTCAATCCACATAATTCCTATGTAGCAGAGCTCTTGAAAAAATGTAACAAATGCTCTATTCACCCCACACTTTAAAAGAGCAACCAAACAGCAGCCGAGGAAGCAATTGGAGACCAAATGGCCACTTACCAGTTCTGTTGGATCTCAGGTTATAGAGATCATATAGGCATATGCGGGAGGGATCCGTCAACTCAGGGTGGTGTATTCATCCGATCACTCGATATTGAAAACCTCTCCTCCACAAACACTTCACCGGCTGTTGCAGTAACTTTGTTCCATGGAACCCTTATCAGGATAAGATCGCTTGTGGAGCATGTTTATGGAAGGTAGAAAAAAAAAAAAGACTTCATGGTGCAGTACTCAAAAAAGGCTTCTTTATTCCAATAAAATGGTAATAAGCAACTGACATCCAATGATAAAAATGGTGTATCGAATAGAACTAGCAGGTGCGGCTCAAGCCAACCAGCTGGTACGTGATGACGTCAGGTCCTACAGCTCCTCCGACGTGTTTTTCTGTATGAGGCATCGACTGGTAAGGAGGCTGGGGCCAGACGTCACACATCACGCTACTTATTCTCAAACGGCAAGAGAGAGACACCGGAAGCAAAGATTGGACATCACTAGCAATGTGCCACCAGCGTGTTTATGCAAAACAATGTAATAAATATCAAAAAACTATATACTTGGAATGTTAATGTTTATACCAAGCAATAAACAGTCTTTACATGTCTATCACATGTTAATAAATGTAAAATTAATATAAAATCAATTACACACTTTGTATACCTATAAATCAATTTCTAATCATGATAAAACTATCTTTGGGACATTCACAGCAAAAATGTAAATTCATGTCAATAAAATCTAAATTATAAAAACATTCATAAAAAATTTTTAAAATCATTTTTTTATATATATTTTTTAACATATGTTTAAAAATCCAAATATCTAACCCCAAATACATATATACCCATGCTGCCATCAAAATAAACACCAAAATGATGCGGTGAATGGGGCAAGAATGTATACCAGTATATATATTTGTATGGGACAATTAGGATGTGACAACTGTACCACCCTCAAACCTCGGTGAATAATATGTATGTTATACCCAAATATGCATTTGGGTCAGGTATAATAAGGGGGCATGGATATAATCATATATACATATTTCCCCTCTCATGTTATATTATGTGGTAAATATATTATGCCAAGGTCACTTGGTTTACCACTTTCTGCTGCCAGGCAAAACAATCCAACATAGATGGTGGAAATGAATATTTGGCAGCTGTACTTTAATCTGCGGGAATGTTTGTGTAAATCAATTAATAACTGGACAATGGGCTGACTATAGGCATGAGGAAGAAAAAGGGGAAAAAAGTAAAGAGGAAGAAAAAAAAAGGAAGAAGATGGGAAGAGGAAAAGGACATGTACATCAACTGTTATCTATACTAGTTAATGTTCCACATAATGTTGAAGCCCAGGGGACTATAACACTGGATATCAAATATCCAGCGGGTTTCTCTGCATGAGATGTGTCGCTTCAAATTATTTCCTCACCAGTGAGGGACATATCCCTCTATAGCTATAACTTCTAGCAGGGATGGATCTCCATTATGATGCCGGCGAAAATGCCAAGAGACACTATGTCCAACAAAACCCCTACGTATGTTGGAGATATGTTCCCCTATTCTGATATTTAGTGCCCTAGTGGTTCTGCCCACATATTGGTAGCCACATGGGCACCTAAGAAGATATATTACCCCTATGGTATTACACATGATGAAATCTGTGATTTGATAAGACCTAGAGGTAACATGTGATGTAAAGGTGGAAGTTTTGCGGGGGGGGGCAGAGTTTGGTGTGCAAAAACCTGAAAACGTGAAAGATGGCCACACTCCAATACATCCCGAGGCCAATTGCACGCCATGCCTGGCATGGAACTACAAAGACATCCTCCAAGTCATCCATTCACATCAAAGTGTGGTGTGTTACTTTGCTGGTCATGACCACAGTGGGGGGTATAACCAGGACTCGCACGGTATACACCATGTCACTATGGAAAGGGTTATTGAGTCCCCTCCTGACAGTAATGCATTTGGGACAGTGGATGTCTATGAAGACCGGATGGTCCTTCGGGAAAAAGCGTTACGCCCCGTACACACGGTTGGATTTTCCGACGGAAAATGTGTGATAGGACCTTGTTGTCAGAAATTCCGACCGTGTGTAGGCTCCATCACACATTTTCCATCGGATTTTCCGACACACAAAGTTTGAGAGCAGGCTATAAAATTTTCCGACAACAAAATCCGTTGTTGGAATTTCCGATCGTGTATACACAAATCCGAAGTACAAAGTGCCACGGATGCTCACAATAAATAAAGAGATGAAAGCTATTGGCTACTGCCCCGTTTATAGTCCCGACGTACGTGTTTTACGTCACCGCGTTCAGAATGATCGGATTTTCTGACAACTTTGTGTGACTGTGTGTATGCAAGACAAGTTTGAGCCAACATCCATCGGAAAAAATGCTAGGATTTTGTTGTCGGAATGTCCGATCAATGTTCGACCGTGTGTACGGGGCATAAGAGTGAAGAGCAGAGTTCTCGCCTATCGAGAGAGGTTTACGGGCCTTCTGCTGCTGCATCTCAGGCCTTGAATTTGGGAATATAGACTTGAAATGAGTGCATTGGTTGGTGGATCGCTATGAATTGACCACATCACCCAATGAATGGTCATTGCGGAAAGCACTCTCAGGGTTCGTCATGCAGCACTCAGAGCCCAGCTCTGGAGGAACTCTGGTTGGGTGTGGATGGCGTACACACTGTACTGCAACCCAACTAAGCAGTTTACTGTATATGGATGCTAACAAAAATAGTGTAACAAGAAATTCTGCGATACCTAAACACAATAGCAGCTAACACAGCAAATTGGATAAATGCAATACAGATGGATACAAATAGTGTAGCGCTTAGGTGAAAAAACGTGAACACAAAAGTCAAACACAAGGGTACTGAACCCCGATAATAAATGAAAAAAAATATAAAAATATGAAAAAAAAAAACTGACTGGTGATAACTGACTAGGAAAGTTCCAATGAAAACTGACTCAAAAATAAGTCAAATATACATATAGAAAGAGTCCAAAAAAACGCCATGGAAAAATCACAACGGTGAGTATTTGAAATGAGACGTACCACCACCAGACAATAGGAGGCTTACCGGAGCGTTTGAACCTACAAGAGCATATGCTTTGTGGGTCAAACGAGCTTGTGTTGTATACACAACTAGATAGGCTAGACACTGGAATCCTGGGATGGCTCCAACAGGGACACACGGCTCTCCTCAAGATGGTAAATGGCTGTATGGATGTATCTCATAGGCAGTAATAAACAGATGTACATGGATGCAGTGGATAGATTAAAGTGAGGAGAACAGAAATGGCAACATAGCGCAATTCCGTTTGGATGTACAATAAAATTTAATGAAGTATGAAAACTTACATTTGGCAGGTTAAAAAAACCTTTTTTTTAAAAAAACAAATGGCAGCAGTGGAGTCCTTTGACGCGTTTCGTCTTCTTGGAGATCGTCTGGGGGGGGGGGTCACTCCACTGCAGCCCTCCAAGTATTTATAGGTAATGTGTCCCCATACATGAGAGCCAAATCCTCAATGCGTTTCACTAGGTAGTGATGATACTTCCAGTATCGGAGAAAATGGCCGACCGGCGTGCGTTGAGGGGTATGGAAAGTGTGTTAATTATAATGCCTCAAATAAAAAGAGATAACCGCATGCACAACAACAAAGTAAGCCCTGGTCAAGACTCCCCAATCCTCCATGTGACCAAAAGAAAAAGATAGCACCAAGCCTCGATATGAGGGGCACAGCGCACATCACCCAACCTGTCGCCGAAAGGCGCACGGCTGCGCAATGATGCCATGCACCTCACCTAAGTTGTGGGCTTGCATTCCAGATGACAAAACATTGTTGAGTCATGCGCCTCAACAATTGTTATGGGCTTGCGTTCCGGGTGACGGAGAATATACTCCTCCTAGCAGGCCGCACCACCCCCAATCACATAGCCGGGATGCACATGATCATGAAATGACACCATGTGCATCGACAGTACTGCGAACTTATGTTGTGAATGAAAAAGAAAAAAAAAAAATTAGAAATGAAGGGTAATACTGGCAAATTAAGAAAATTGTACATACCTTGATAGTATCTAATCACCAATAAGGGATAAAGATTGCCTGTGTGGGAACTATGAAAAATGAAAAAAACTAAAAAGCATATATAAAAATATATGTAAAAAATGTAAATATGCTGAAATATACATATGAAAAATAACCCCTTTGTTAAAACAGAATCACATGAAAATGTGAAAACAAAAAAGCAGATTAAGCTTTTATCGAAAGGAGAAATAGCAGCCCGTATATATTTAAGGGCATCTTCCCTAATAAATGTTCAAAAGTTGATATTAAAGATAGTCAATGAAACATGTATAGGTGAAACTCAAGAAAAAAATATTAGTGAGTCATTGGACATCTCATGTGGTGAATTGGGACAAAAATATGTGCCTCCAAATAATGCTAAATGAGTGGTAATTATGAAAATTCCGTGACCACTAAACAAAATTCTTTTCCAAAAAAAAAAAAAGAGGGAACAATGTTTGGATTACACACATGGAATGGGCTCTCATGAGAGGGCATGTACATACAACTAAAAAAAAAAAAAAAAAAAATGTAATAAATATGAACAAAAAAAAGAGAAAAAAAATATCAAAATGTATGTACATATATAGGACAAGCTAAGTAGACTGCATACTCTAGGCTTTGTTGATGAAAAAGTTGACATCAAGTTCAACGTTAAGGCCATATGGAGAATATGACTGCAATTCGTAGATCCAGAAGGTCTCCAATCTGGAGACACCTCTGGTTCTAGCTCCACCTCCCCAAGGAGGGATATACCTGTCAATCACTATAAACTGTGTCCCCTTGAAATTTCAATTCTGGTGTAATTTATAATGTCTAGGGACAGTGTGCTTGGTATCACCACTTTTGATTAGAGCAATGTGCTCAGTGACCCTGACTGAGAAGGAGCGAATAGTATGGCCCACGTATTGTTTCCCGCAGTTCCAGGTAATCAGGTAGAAAAATACAACTGGTGGTGCACGTACAGAACTGTTTGATGGAATATTTTTTATTAGTGACAGAAGATATGAAGTCAACAGTCTTCCGTACTACTCCAGAATTATGCTGCCATACATCTTCTGCACGAGAAAAAAAAACATTCAACTCATGGAAAAGAGATTGACGGATAGGGGGTTGATGATGTTGGGGGCTATTTTACTTTGCAAAGTGGGAGCTCCTCTAAAGATGACCTTAGCCTGATCAGGCAAAGAGGTATTGAGAATATGGTCACTCTTAAAGATGTCCCAACGTTTGACGAAAATTGCATCAAACCACATAAGGAACAACAGTTTTTTGTATATAAATTATTTATGCGTCTAGACATGATATTAAATATAATTAAATACTACAGGCCAAGGGAGGAAGGATATGTTGTAAAATCCCTTGAAATATGACGAAGAAAAGAAGACGTGAGAGAAGAAGAGGGCCCCTGGGTGGACACGAGAGAAGGAGAGGGCCCCTCTATCCAGATATAAGATCACCAGTATATAGCACGGGGCAGGCTGAGGTTGACTCCTCTTCATTTAATTCCTTCTCTGACATCGAGTCCCAAGTGTTTATGGTCCATCAGAACATCTCCACATACATATGTTGCTGCTCTCATTTTACACATTATGTAGATTGTTAGACAGAAACACCCAGGCACAGAAATCATCACTTCTAATTCACATTCTTGTCGTCTGACCCTGCCATCGTTTCCTTTCATCCAAGTTGAAGAGCCAAGGCTGATCAGAGGTTTATAGAATTATCACACATCACTAGCAAAGATCGTGTTGGCTGTCACCCAATCAATGACAGCCCACCCTCATGTCAATACTGCTCATGGCAGACTGTTATCTTCACATTGCTTGATAAAGTCACTTACCAAGGACAGTTTAATGTAATGCACGTAAGCAGTCCATGTATTATGTATGAAAAAGCAGAAGAAATTACATTATAGATGTATACATTATTCTTGAAAAGTGGTCCCTGACCTCAGTCCCCAGGTACCTCAAAATAAGCCATGCTTTGATAAGTTCAAGCAAAATCAGATGATGTCCATTTCATATTGGAGTGATCTGGGGAGATCGTTCTGTAGAAGATAAACAGAAGTTATTTCAGAGAGACCAGGACTATGACATGGCACAGCAAGGCATGTGATGGCAATCGCTGTACGGCATTTGATCACACTGTACGGTATAATATCCAAGCCATGGCAATGATCAGCAAGATTCCCCCACAGCTCGGATGAACCCCCCCCCATCTGCCTGGAGACAGGGAGACCCCTAAACAAAGGCTTGGGGCAGGACATGGCGAGCACAGTGGTTCTGAGGAGGGGGGCCCAGAGATAATTGAGGACATGGGTTTGCAGTGATCAGAAAGGATATGGGGGTGGCATGATTGAGGAGGGAAGACATGGGGCAGAGAAAAGGGAGGACATTGGGGGGCCAGTGATATTGGGTACAGGCAGGGAAGTTGATATCAAGCCTCCACACACAGGACAGTCTGGAGGTTTGATGGAACTCACCAGCACCCAGCTTGAGTGCATCCAACAGCATTCAGATTCCTACAGTCTAGACATAAGAACCAGATATTATAGCGGACCATACAAGACCAGCTCACAAAATCTTGTATAAGAACTGGAAACTTATTAAAAAAAAAAAAAAAAACACACAGAATTTATAGTACATCAGATCAGTTTAGCCTGTATGTAAAGGCAACTGTATACAGGAATATAATTAACAGAAGCCAATTACCCAGTCATTTAAAAAGGAGATGTACAGCCAAAGCTATTTTGGCTGTACTTCTCCCGTTGATCACAGGAGTACAGTTCATTCTGCAACCCTGTGACCAGTTTTCAGCAAAGAGCAGTCTGAGGTCCCCTCTCTGCTGGTGTCTTAGCAGTCAGTCCAGGCTCAGGCGTCATCAAGACCATGCAGTTGGGATCTGCTTAGATCCCTGGACCGACACCCAGCTCAGCCTCTCAGCGAGCCGCTGAGAGCCTAACCAGGACGCTCCCTCCTGTTGGTCAGCAGCTCTCTGCTCAATGAGCTGTGACAACTGAGCGATCGGCAGAGCTCGATCACTCGGTTCTCAGTGTAGAGGAGCCGTAATACAGTACTAACTATTAATAGTGCACACTACACATTACTACAAGTTTAAAAGCAGAGAAGACAGGCTGAACAATACAACTAACAATGGGAGAGACATACTTAAAAAAGGAGTTTGAAAGGCATAAGGGTTTTTTTTATCTTAATGCATTCTATACATGAAGATAAAAATCATTCTGTATGTAGCAGCCCCCCTAATTACTTACCTGAGCCCCGTCTCTCCCCAGCGATGTCCGGGACACTCCTCCTGATTGGCTGAGACACAGCAGCGGCGCCATTGGCTGACTGACAGCCTCAGGAGCCAATCAGGGGAGAGAGGGTGTGGAGCCGAGTCATGTCTCCGTGGCTGAATGGACACATGGAGCTCTCACACTCGTCTTGGGTGCCCCCATAGACAGCTGATGGCAGTGAGGGCACTCAAATAGGAGGGAAGGGCCTGGAGCAGCAAAGAGGGACCTGAGAAGAGGTGGTTCGGGGCTGCTTATTGGAACTACAACTGCACAGAGGCAAGTATAACATGTTTGTTATATTTTATTTCTTTTTTAAAAACAGATTTTACAATCACTTTAACAGACTATAGCAGGAGACCAAATGGTAACTGGTGGCTTGCTGATTATCAAAAAAGAAAAAACTGAAATATCACATGGTCCTAAGTATTCAGATCCTTTGCTCAGTATTTAGTAGAAGCACCCTTTTGATCTAATACAGCCATGAGTCTTTTTGGGAAAGATGCAACAAGTTTTTCACACCTGGATTTGGGGATCCTCTGCCATTCCTCCTTGCAGATCCCCTCCAGTTCTGTCAGGATGGATGGTAAACTTTAGTGGACAGCCATTTTTAGGTCTCTCCAGAGATGCTCAATTGGGTTTAAGTCAGGGCTCTGGCTGGGCCATTCAAGAAGAGTCACGGAGTTGTGAAGCCACTCCGTTATTTTAGCTGTGTGCTTAGGAGTCATTGTCTTGTTGGAAGGTAAACCTTCGGCCCAGTCTGGAGGTCCTGAGCACTCTGGAGAAGGTTTTCGTCCAGAATATCCAGCTGATAGACAGCCGATGGCAGTGAAGGCACTCAAATAGGAGGGAAGGGCCTGGAGCAGCAAAGAGGGACCCGAGAAGAGGTGGTTTGGGGCTGCTTATTGGAACTACAACTGCACAGAGGCAAGTATAACAGGTTTGTTATTTTTGATTTTTTTTAAAAACAGATTTTACAATCACTTTAATAAACAGACTATAGCAGGAAACCAACGGTAACTGGTGGCTTGCTGATTATATTAACATCTGCTACGAGTCTCACAGTTTGATAAAGTAGAATAAATTTATCTTCATAGATTTCTTAAGGGATATAGCTGACAAATATATTTGTCCCATTAGAAGTAATCTAAACCACGCTCTAAGTGTCCGTAAGTATTTTTAACCTTAAATTTTTTTCGGTCACCCTGTGCCTCTAATAGACACAGGGTAACTTGCTCATAAGAGGGGCCTGAGGAGCTAAAACAAGGAGTTTTCTGACCTCTCTAAGGTAAAGCTTTGTTCCACGAGCACCCCCGCTCAAGGTGACTCCCATCACCCCCCCCCCCCCCCCCCCAAGATGGAGCAGGCCATATCTCACACAGCACACGGGCTCAGTTCCCTTGGTTCCTGCAAATTCAAGTCACTTCCGTGGAGGCATTTTAACAACAGAACACATTTTGTTTAACATACATATCATAGTCGTTCATACTGGTTGAATTGGCACCTGGTTATCCAAGTGAGCAGTAACGCCACGTCAAGGCTTCAACCCTTGTTACTGACCATTCATATCTCCAACTAAAGAGGAAGAGTACACACCAAACAGCCACGTCCGTAAGTTTTAAAGGAAACAGGAATGGGGTAGTACCAAGTATTACCAAAAGGGCAGACTTTTTAGGCTAAGAAACAATGGAGAGAAAACATACTAAACACAATTAAATTTGTTGGGATTAACATTTACATAAAATAATCAAAAATGGATAAAAATGTAACATATATGCATCTATGTTTTTGTGCAGTGAGCCCTTGTACGTCTACACGTTTCGCCGTTAGGCTTCTTCAGGACACGGCAAAGATTCAAAAGAGGAAACAGATAAGAGAATGTTTCGCTATCTGAAAGGAGATACGATGCCATTAAAAACACAGCTGATACAAATCATGATTTTGGTCCGGTTGGTGAAAACAACACCCTACTAAAGACACCTCATCCCAGTAAATGTGAATACAAAGCAAGGGGGGAAAGGCATTGGGGGGGATTTTGACGGTGTCAAGTATAGAAATGCACAGTTACCTTATTATAAATAAAATATAATTTTTATTAACATAACATGGTTAAAAGAGAACATACTGTTACAAAGCAATAGGTGATCACAAACAATTGGTGATCAAAATCGTAGCAGAAAATATTGCACACTAGCCCGACATGTTTCCCTATTTTAGCTTCCTCAGGGGATGTGCTAGAGATTTTAATTTTACTGAGACCACTGAATAAATAGAAAAAAAAACAAGATTGTTACAATCGTTTGAGACAATACAATGAAATACATACAAGGTGTTAATTCAAATATGAACCTAGTTGCCTAGAAAAAGCGACACTTACCCTATATATATTTTACACCCATGAATCACCTGGCTGGATCCCTAACTAAGCCCCACAAGACCGGGTCCAGGGGGGTCAGTTTGGCATAGCCATAGTGGGCTGATAGGAGGACACTATGGAACAACAAAATCACCATAGAATTACATTGTTGAATAAGTGGCTTAATATGAAAGCACAAAAATAATATAGTAATAATAATTGTGTGTGTGTGTGTGTGTGTGTGTGTGTGTGTGTGTGTGTGTGTGTGTGTGTGTGTGTGGGACATAGGTCTCTTAAGTTAAGATGAATACTTACATTGAATTCACTGGTGGTTTTAGTATTCTAATTGTCTGTAGGGAGGATATGTTGGAATGACTTCAATCAGAAGCTGTGTAAAGTTGAATACAAGGGCAGGCTAAAAGATGGTGAAAGGAGTATTGTTCTTAGTGACTTATAAAATATATTGAATAGTAAAATAAAATTAAAGTGCTACATATTTGTTGTGAAGAGTGATGAGAGTGATGATGAATAGTGATTGGGAACCAGCAGTGAGGATAGAACACCGATAGTAAGCAGAGAAGGAGGATAATAGCCAACTATCCACACCTGAAAATCGTGAAGCCAAGAGAATTACTTGTTTGTATGGGCACAAAGAAAGAAAGTAACATAACCCCAAAGATAAAGATATTGAATATATAAATAGCCTCCTCCAGATAGGAGAATAGTAGTGGCCAATAAAACAGAGATGTGAAACTAAATTATAATTAGTTCAGTTGCATAGCGTCTTACCTCACAGACTTGGCCACTGTACTGTGGCCAAGTCTGTGAGGTAAAATGCTATGCAACTGAACTAATTATCTATAATTTACTTTCACATCTCTGTTTTAAACACATATATTAGGGATGGAGACAGTGGACAGTAGCTGGCAGTTATCCCCTGCCGGCTTTATTTGGAGTTATTTTGTGTGTTAGTGCACCATCTGGTTCACACACACAACCTCATTGACAACATCACGTTGTTCCAATGTTAAGGGGTCACTGGACATACGCCAGCATGTTGGCTACAGTGGTTAGCTCTGGGCCATGGTTTGTTCAGGACCCGGAGCTGCGATGCGCTCTGCATGCCCTCACAGCGCATCAGCGTCACGCACCGCCCCCCCATGTGGCGTCACTGGTTGGCGTCATGGTGGGGGTGTGCTCTCCACCATCATTGCCGATCTAGCTGGATGTGGTGGCGTCAGTTTCTGGGCGGATCTTCTCCGCCCAGGCTGTGGCCCCGCCCCACGCATTGTCGGCTCAGCGTGACGTTGGTGGCGATTGCCGGCGCAGGCGGGATGCATATCAGGCGTACCTCCAGGCGCAGTTCTCACTTGCGCACACGTGCAGATGCTGCAGCTTTGGCAAGCTCCTGTCACAGCACACTAAGGTAACATCTTGTGGCTCCCCTATTCAGTTTTTATCCCTTATACCTTATTGTCAGCAATACCGGTATATCTCAATGGACTCTTCATCCATTTCAGATACTTCCCTACTATCCTTACCAACTACAGGCTACATTGTGGAAGTGAGGGGTTGTTACTGTGGGACTATGCCGGTGTGTGTCTGTCTTGTGCTGGATCCTTCGCTGCCTCAGCTCCGGGAAAGAGCAATATTTTTGGTTCAGTCTCTACCCTTCACCACTGCTGGGGATGCACCGTGAGTATCCAGAAATTGACCTACTGTCCTTTCTGGTTGCAGTTAATCAGTTTTCTGACGTCCCCATACTTTGTTATTTCAGATTTCCTATAGCATCCGCCCCTGAAGAAGTGTATTCACAGAAACGCGTTGGGCACCAAGGATGCAGCCACTTTGCGTTTATAGGATTTTACTCAGAATTACTCTTTTATGTACTCATATTCCAATTTCACATCATGTTGTCATGTGCCCCCTAGACATGTATATGTAATCTTTTTATGTACTTATTGCTCAGATGTTATGTTGTTTTACAATTATGCATTTATGTAGGTTATGTTCTGTGTTCATGCACATGCAACCTTTCATAGGCGATATGCACTGGACTATTTGACGCAATAAACCTGAGAATTTGATCATAACTCCAATCTGTCCAGTGTCTCATTCAAAGTCCCAATGCCCCCCCCCCCCCCCCCTCTTTCACATCTGTTTTATTGGCCACTACTATTCTCCTATCTGGAGGAGGTGATTTATATATTCAATATCTTTAGGGTTATGTTACTTTCTTTCTTTGTGCCCATACAAACAAGTAATTCTCTTGGCTTCACGATTTTCAGGTGTGGATAGTTGGCCATTATCCACCTTCTCTGCTTACTATCGGTGTTCTATCCTCACTGCTGGTTCCCAATCACTATTCATCTTCACTCTCATCACTTTAATTTTATTTTACTATTCAATATATTTTATAAGTCACTAAGAACAATACTCCTTTCACCATCTTTTAGCCTGTCCTTGTATTCAACTTTACACAGCTTCTGATTGAAGTCATTCCAACATATCCTCCCTACAGACAATTAGATTACTAAAACCACCAGTGAATTCAATGTAAGTATTTAACTTATGTCCCCCCCCCCCCCACACAATTATTATTACTATATTTTTGTGCTTTCATATTGAGCCATTTATTCAACAATATAATTCTATGGTGATCTTGTTGTTCCATAGTGTCCTCCTATCAGCCCTCTATGGCTATGCCAAACTGACCCCCCTGGACCTGGTCTTGTGGGGCTTAGTTAGGGATCCGGCAAGGTGATTCATGGGTGTAAAATATGTATAGGGCAAGTGTCGATTTTTCTAGGCAACTAGGTTCATATTTAAATGAACACCTTGTATGTATTATTTCATTGTATTGTCTCAAACGATTGTTACAAACTCGTTTTTTTCTATTTATTCAGTGGTCTCAGTAAAATTAAAATCTCTAGCACATCCCCTGAGGAAGCTAAAATAGCGAAACATGTCGGGCTAGTGTGCAATATTTTCTGCTGCGATTTACTACTCACCTGTAACGATTTTGATCACCAATTGTTTGTAATCACCTATTGCTTTGTAACAGTATGCTCTTTTAACCATGTTATGTTAATAAAAATTATATTTTATTTATAATAAGGTAACTGTGCATTTCTATACTTGACACCGTCAAATTCCCCCCAATGCCTCCCCCCCCTTGCTTTGTATTCACAGCTGATACAAAAACAAAATTGTTTAAAATAAAATAATTTGTTGAGCACTTTTTTGATACGTTTGATACAAAGGTCAAGGATGAACGAATAGGTACCTTAATTTGGGATACAATATCATATATAGCCACGATAAGATGAGCGATGCATTTAGATAATATGAACTAAAAAGAAAACAGATACACCCAATTTCAGTGATTAATTATGTATTGCAGGAAGATGGTATGGTGAGATGAAGCGGATGAACTTACTAGATCAAAGATAGCTGAGTCTATGGGCAGGGGCAGATGAAATTTTAATATTCCTGGTTTGAAAGAGGCAAAAAAGGGGCCAAAAAGGCATCCAACATATACAGGTCGAAGAAAATATTACAGCGCACACATGTAAAAAAGACATTTACCTCCAGCAAGGCTAGTTTAAAACACCTAAACATTAAAAAAAAAAAAAAAAAAAAAAAACCACACATTATCAAAAAATATGGAGATTTGTTCACACCATATTGCTATATGGTGCTAAGCCCACTTACTGCGACAAAGTACCCCATGATTAGTGGGTCCTACACTATCCATAGATTGGGAGATCCTGCTTCTCTAAACCATGAGAGCAATACACTCTTCAAAAATGGGAGAATCTTTAGGTCTCCACCCATGACACAAGTGGACACTAATGAGAGGTACTTAATGAGGGAGCGGGGTGCTCCTCACCCAAAGGGATTTGGCCAGAATCCATACAATAGACAAACAAGATATTTGGGGGGCACACCCTAAAAGATGCATTAAAGATGGTGCAGCCACAAGACCGTATAGTAGAAGAAAATATTACAGTGCACACATGCAAAAAAGACATTTACCTCCAGCAAGGCTAGTTTAAAACACCTAAACATTTAAAAAAAAAAAAAAAAAAAAAAAAATTATTAAAAAATATGGGGATTTGGTCACACCATATTGCTATATGGTGCTAAGCCAACATATACATATGGTGCTAAGCCAACATATACAGGTCCTAATTAGGTTTCAGCAGTGCTGGTGGCTATATAACACCTAACAGCATATCGCTGTATCTATAAATATGAAATAAAATAAGTTCTAAAATTAGCAGACACCTAGACCAGTTTAAAAAGGGTTTAAGCCTTGGTACAGATAGCAAATAGCAGGGTACTTACATCCAGGATTTTAGTAAAAAGAACATGCCCCTGGGAGACAGCAGTCCACTGCACACAAAACTCTGTTGATTGGGAAAGCTATTTATAACCTGAGATGGTCACAGCTGATCGTCAAGTAGGCGTCATGTGACGCAATGACAGAGGGCTGAGACTGCCAGAGCTTATGGGTATTGAAGGAAAGATAGGTGATAGTGCCCTCTGCGCATGTGCAGGTAAATTCTAAAAACAAAAAAAAGGCATAGGAGAAACCTTTATTCAAACGGCGCAGAGTGTGGGATCAGCGAACCCTGCGCATGCGCCGTAGATGCTAGGGACAAATAAATGCATTGTGGGCAATGTAGGAAATAGTCGGCCGGTCCTTACATGTTAAAACATAAGAACGCCCAGGGGCAGCCAATAGAAGTCAAATGGGCAGCGTAGTCGGAAGACCAAATCCACCATCCATGGTAAATAAAAATGCACAGCTATCTAGAAAACATGATTATGTATTAAGTAGAATATGTTTGGCCATTATGCTAGTCAGGTATGGATAGCTTGTTAAGCACCGTATGAACAGAAAGGCTGAAGGGGGGAATGACAGCAACGTGCTGACACGTTGCTACATACCATCACGGCATATATAGAGAAGGGTATAGGATAAAGGCAAAGTACCCTGATATATGTGTCTCGTCCCCGAGTTCCACAAGTGAGCAGCTCATGATGAATCATTAAAAACAAAGCAGAGATGCACATGAGGTAATAGGAGGATAAGCATACATTACACAGATCAATACCATTGCTTGTGATGATGGCTATATTATCAAACAGGACCTTATAAAAAATGATTATATATCAATTATGTGTAAAGAGTGTTGTAATTACTAATACAAAACTCCCTGTCGGGTTCACATAGTAAGCATTGCAAGTGATACAATTCATATCTCCATTTACACACCATACTTTACATTCATCAAGAGTACCATACCTCTGCTACCAACCACACAACACATCACCATGTACATAGCATACTTTAAATTAATCTAGACTACCAGCCCTACTAGGGATGAGCTGAACACCCCCCGGTTCGGTTCGCACAAGAACCTGCGAACGGACCGAAAATTCGCGCAAACTTTAGAACCCCATTGAAGTCTATGGGACACGAACGTTCGAAATCAAAAGTACTAATTTTAAAGGCCAATTTGAATGGTATTGTCCTAAAAAGGGTTTGGGGACCCGGGTCCTGCCCCAGGGGACATGTATCAATGCAAAAAATTAAAAAAAAAAAAAAAAAAGCCATTTTTTCGGGAGCAGTGATTTTAATGAGGCTTAAAGTGAAAAAAAAAAGTGAAATATTCCTTTAAATATTGTACCTGGGGAGTGTCTATAGTATGCCTGTAAAGTGGCGCGTGTTTCCCATGCTTAGAACAGTCCCTGTACAAAATGACATTTTTAAAGGAATAAAAGTCATTTAAAACTGCTTGCGGCTTTAAATGTAATGTCGGGTCCCGGCAATATGGATGAAAATCAATGAGACAAACGTGGGGTACCCCCCACCCCATTACCAGGCCCTTTGGGTCTTGTATGGATATTAAGGGGAACCCCGCACCCAAATTAAAAAAAAAGGGAAAGGCGTGGGGCCCCCAGGCCCTATATACTCTGAACAGCAGTATACAGGCAAACAAGACAGGGACTGTAGGTTTGTTGGCAAGTAGAATCTGTTTGTGATTTTGAACTGGTACATTTTTAAAGTGTAGCTCCAGCCAAAAAATCTAATTTAAAGCTTTTTAGAAAACATAGGGAAGGGTTATCACCCCTGTGACATTTGTTTTGCTGTCTGTGCACCTCTTCAGAAGATTTCACCTCACTTTCTGTCCCAATGACAAATGTTTGACAATTTGGTGTTTTTAGTGAAACAAGGATTGGTGATAAAGCATCAGTGGAGAGGAGACAGGTTTTTCCTCATATTAACTCTTACAGGAGAGAATTTCCCTTCCTAGGGGTAGATTTCATCTCACTTCCTGCTGTCTCCTTCCGTTTGTAAGTTGGATGTTTGAAAGTAGGGGCCTGCCCTATATACTCTGCAGAAATTGGGGCCTTAGGTGTTGGTGTTGCCACAACACTGTAAGCCCTCACAGTTACTCTTGGTGGGCACAGGAATGGGCCCTGTTGTGAAATATTAGATCAAGAATTGTAATTACATGCCCCTGTTGAACAGGGCCAGAAAAATTGGGCCGTTGGTGGTGGTTCTGGTGCCACAACACTGCAACCCCTCACAGATACTCCAGTTGGAGCACAGGAATGAGCCCTGCTGCAAAGTATTGCATCAAAAATTGTAATTACACGCCCCTGTTAAACAGCGGCTGAAAAATTGGGCCTTAGGCACTGGTGGCGGCGCCCAGAACCAAAAATATTCTTACAAGCTATCAGCATGATCATTGAGGGAGATGATAGTCACTCAGCATCAGCATAGGCGGTCTTGAAGGGATCTAAAATTTTTTAAAAAATTATTCGGTTACATCAGCATCAGGTGCTTGTTATCTGGTGGTGATCCAAGACTGATTCAGTCGGTGGAAAGGCGCACCCTGTGATCGGTTACAAAGCCTCCAGCAGCACTGAATGTGCGTCCCGAAAGAACGCTGGATGCAGGACAGGCCAGTAGCTCAATTGCATACTGTGCAAGCTCTGGCCAGTGATCCATTCTCAAGACCCAGTAACCCAGAGGATTTTCGGTGGGAAAGGTGTCCAAGTCAGATCTTGCCCCTAGGTATTCCTGCACAATGTAAAACAGACGCTGGCGATGGTTGCTGGAACCGATCATACCTTGGGGCTGCGGACTAAAAAAATTGACGCATCGGTCAGAGGGCCACCTTCTCCACCGCTCCTTCTTTGACTGACCGAAGCCTCAGCAACACGTTGTCCAGGAACAGGAGTTGGTAACCTCCCAGTCTCTGGGAACGTGTTGCACAGACCTTTCTGCAAAGCCTCCCGAAGATGTTTCATCCTCTGCAACGGCAAGATAAGGTCCGCAACCTTACCCTTGTAACGTGAATCAAGGAGGGTTGCCAGCCAGTAAACGATCCCTCTGCTTGATACCACAAATACGAGGATCCTTCCGCAGGCTTTGCAGGATCAGGGAGGCCATGCAGCGTAGGTTTGATGAGGCATTCGGTCCGGAGTCCTCTGGGTCACCAAGGACGACATGATCCGCAGCCAGCTCCTCCAAGCCACGTACAAGTCCATGGGTTTCTTGGGACTGTAAATAATCCCTTGAAGACTGCTGCTGAGTGCCAGGCTCCACCTCCATGCTGACACAATCCTCCTCCTCCTCTTTCTGTGTGATAGGCGGGCAAGCAGGAATACTGTCTGGATAAAGGGGGCCTTGAGAGGTAAGGAAGTCCTCCTCTTCCTGCCTATGTTATGCCTCAAGTTCCCTGTCTATTATTCCACGCAGCGTGTGCTCCAACAGGTGGACAAGGGGGACAGTGTCACTGATGCATGCACTGTCACCATCCTTGTGGCCTCCTCAAATGGTGACAGGACAGTGCATGCATCCCTGATCATGGCCCACTGGCGTGGGGAAAAAAAAAAACAAAAAAAAACAAAAAAAAAAACACACAAGCTCCCCTGACCCTATCCTGGTGCCATAGTCGCACAGGTACTCATTGATGGCCCTCTGCTGTGTGTGCAGCCGCTGCAGCATGACCAGCGTTGAGTTCCACCTGGTGGGCATGTCAGAGATTAGGCGGTTCTTGGGCAGGTTAAATTCCTTTTGGAGGTCAGCCAGCTGAGCACTGGCATTATATGACTGGCAGAAATGAACACAGACTTTCCTGGCCTGCCTCAGGACATCCTGTAAGCCCGGGTACCCGCCCAAGAACCACTGCACCACCAAGTTAAGAACGTGAGCCAGACAGGGCACATGGGTCAGTTGTCCCTGTCAGAGGGCGGAGAGGTGGTTGGTGCCATTGTCTCAAACCACCATTCCTGGCTGAAGCTGGCGTGGTGTCAACCACCTGAGCCTGCCCCTGCAGAGCTGACAGAATCTCTGCCCCAGTGTGGCTCCTGTCTCCCAAGCACACCAGCTCAAGCACCGCATGGCATGGTCGAACAGGAGATGTTTGAGTCGAACATGGGTTCAACTTGAACTCAAAGCTCATCCCTAATCCCTACTAATCAGCATGGACACACAGAAGTACACAGTAATACTTCTAGACATCAAGACTTTCAACACCAGCTGATGCCCATACACAACTTTAATATCAGCATTCATACCACCTTATTTACACTACTCCATCCTGGACGCATGTTCTTCTTCAATGGGATCCCAAACAGATGGAGAGAGTTTCTAAATGGACTGATGTTGCACCTACTAAAATAAATAAAAACATGTTACATTACAGTAAAATATGTTAATGTTAGGCATTGTGTATTTTCACATTTATCATTCTTGGAATGATTTCATAATAAACATGTTTGCAGGTCGATGATTGAAGCTGTATTGATTTTGAGTATTAATATAATTTTGCTTGACAAAGCTTTCTTCCAGGGTGTAACACAACTGACCTTATCTACTGTACTGGAGTAGATCACAAGCTATTTCAAGAAGTGCATCCATCACTGCTTCAGCAGAGGTCCTGACTGCATTGATGGTCTTCGTCTTTAGGAACTCCTTTGCAAACTGTAAAACATGCAACATCTGTAACAGCAAATTTTTAGAATAGACTGAAAAATACTGCAAAAAAAAAAAAAAAAAGGTACAAGATACCACAGCTACTGGAATCATTCTGATTGCTGTGCTCCATTATCCAGGCATACCAGTTGGCTCCTTGGCCTTCGTCCTCCAGAAGATAGACAAGATACGGAAAGTATTCAGACCCCCTTAAATTTTTCACTCTGTTATATTGCAGCCATTTGCTAAAATAATTTAAGCTCATTTTTTCCTCATTAATGTACACACAGCACCCCACATTGACAGAAAAACACAGAACTGTTGCCATTTTTGCAGATTTATTTAAAAAAAAAAGGAAAAAAAAAAAAAAATGAAATATCACATGGTTCTAAGTATTCAGACCCTTTGCTCAGTATTTAGTAGAAGCACCCTTTTGATCTATTACAGCCATGAGTCTTTTTGGGAAAGATGCAACAAGCTTTTCACACCTGGATTTGGGGATCCTCTGCCATTCCTCCTTGCAGATCCTCTCCAGTTCTGTCAGGTTGGATGGTAAACGTTGGTGGACAGCCATTTTTAGGTCTCTCCAGAGATGCTCAATTGGGTTTAAGTCAGGGCTCTGGCTGGGCCATTCAAGAACAGTCACTGAGTTGTTGTGAAGCCACTCCTTCGTTATTTTAGCTGTGTGCTTAGGGTCATTGTCTTGTTGGAAGGTAAACCTTCAGCCCAGTCTGAGGTCCTGAGCACTCTGGAGAAGTTTTTCCTCCAGGATATCCCTGTATTTGGCCGCATTTATCTTTCCCTCGTTTGCAACCAGTTGTCCTGTCCCTGCAGCTGAAAAACACCCCCACAGCATGATGCTGCCACCACCATGCTTCACTGTTGGGACTGTATTGGACAGGTGATGAGAAGTGCCTGGTTTGCTCCACACATACTGCTTAGAATTAAGGCCAAAATGTTCTCTGTCTCTTCAGACCAGAGAATCTTATTTCCCACCGAGTCCTTCAGGCGTTTTTTTTTTTCGCAAACTCCAACTTCATGTGTCTTGCACTGAGAAAAGGCTTCCGTCGGGCCACTCTGCCATAAAGCCCCAACTCGTGGAGGGCTGCAGTGATGGTTGACTTTCTACAACTTTCTCCCATCTCCTGACTGCATCTGTGGAGCTCAGCCACAGTAATGTTTGGGTTCTTCTTTACTTCTCTCATCAAGGCTCTTCTCCCCCGATAGCTCAGTTTGGCCAGACAGCCAGCTCTAGGAAGGGTTCTGGTCATCCCAAGTGTCTACCATTTAAGGATTATGGAGGCCACTGTGCTCTTAGGAACCTTAAGTGCAGCAGAAATTTTGTAACCTTGGCCAGATCTGTGCCTTGTCACAATTCTGTCTGAGCTCTTCAGTCAGTTCATTTGACCTCATGATTCTCATTTGCTCTGACATGCACTGTGAGCTGTAAGGTCTTATATAGACAGATGTGTGGCTTTCCTAATCAAGTTCAATCAGTATAATCAAACACAGCTGGGCTCAAATGAAGGTGTAGAACCATCTCAAGGATGATCAGAAGAAATGGACAGCACCTGAGTTAAATATATGAGTGTCACAGCAAAAGTCTGAATACTTTGGACCATGTGATATTTCAGTTTTTTTTTTTTTTTTTTTTAATAAATCTGCAAAAATGTCAACAATTCTGTGTTTTTCTATCAATATGGGGTGCTTTGTGTACATTAATGAGGGAAAAAAAAAAAAAAAAAAAAAAAAAAAAGAACTTATATTGCAGCCATTTGCTAAAATCATTTAACAAAGAGCGAAAAATTTAAGGGGGTCTGAATACTTTCCGTCCCCACTAAATTATATATATATATATATATATAAAAATTACACGCAATTAAAAAAAAATAAATAAATAAATAATACTTATGTTATGTCCATTTTTTGCAGATAGGCACACTTACCTCCAGTTGTCATGCAACCTTGAATGGTAGGAAAGTGTTTCCCAACGGGTCTATCACAATACGGCCCTTCTTTGACATGATAATCTAAAAAACTGAGTTAGACTTACTGGTAACTCCTTTTCTGAGAGTCTTCCAGGACAGCCCTTGAGACCTTGGGCTCCTCTTACCAGGACAGGAAACACGTTACCCCCACCAGATAAAAGGGTGGTCCTCCAGGCCCCATGTCAGTCTTCTCAAGAACTGTAGGATGTCCCTGCAAAACATATGCATAATGCACATGTAGCGCTTACCCCCGAAGGAGCGTCTGAATATTGGCTATATCTGTAATTCACGTTTACTACTCAACCCTCGCAGCCCATAGATTTAAAAGTCACAGTCCTTAATGCTTTTTCTTAATGCTTTATTCATCAACATAAACTGGGATGGGAGAAGGACTTTCTTTGAGATGCTCTTTTGTTACATTGTCATCTTTCAATGATTCATACAGGAAAAATCTGGATACAATTGCGGATAGTCAAGAAATAATTTTAAACGATCTCTTCAATCAGGGACGATGGAAGTAGATTTGATAGAGAACGAGTTGATAAAGAGTCACTCTGAATAACTTCATCTGGATAACTTTAAAAAGGAACGATCCATATCTCTACATGTGTACTTGCAGCTTCACCGCTACCTCTTTACCACTACTTCCCACCGACATGGTACTTCCAAATTAAGCTAAAGGAGAGCCAATCTGAATAACTCCTCCCGCTTGACTGATTGGAATCCCGGGGGAATGCTGAACTCAAAGTCATAGGCCATTACTGCCCATCTCACTGACTTGTGCACCAACCCTCAGTCTCTGGCAGTACCTTTCCCTTGGGCTTTCACTCACGTGATCAACAGTCCATGTGCCACCCATAAACGATCGCCCAGTTTCCTTCCGCTTTGTTGCTACTTCATCCGCAATGATTCTCAGTTTCTCTACCTCTTTGTGGCCCGTTCCCCTCCCCGCAGGGGCGGTCTACGACATCCACGACTACACGCGGCAAGATGTCGTCTGTTCCTCCATGAGGACCGGATCTCCACCCTTCTCGCTAAGGTGAAGCTCTGTTGGCTCCCCGGAGGGGAAAACCTCCAACTTCCCCTTCGGGAACCAGGCTGGCTCTCCCGCTCCTCAGAGCAGGACTCGTCTCGGATTCGGAACTCCTCTGGCACCATGTGACCCCACTTTTATATGGAAGTCCCAGGATTACCAAGAAAATTAATGATTGGCCAAGACCAAACACAAACTACCTGTCACTCAAATATGGAAATCAACAAAACAGGCCTGCTGCAATAGCATCAGCCTGTCTAAATTTACCTGTAATAGAAAGTTAACAAGAAAGGTCACCTACTTAAAAGTAGGTGCCCGCTACACACATAACTTCAGATAAAACCGGGTGGGAATCCGGCTGTGCTTGAAGACTCTCAGAAAAGGAGTTGCCCGCTTACCCTACGAGCTGAGGTAACAGCTACAAGAAAAAGAGTTTTTAATGTAAGTAACTTAACTGAAATATTATCTAGAGGCTCAAAAGGAAATTCAACCAGAGTTTGAAGTACTAGGGACAGGTCCCAAGTTGGACAACTTCTCACCACTTCTAGTCTGGCCCTAGAGATGGATTTGAAAAATCTGGCTATAGTGGGATTTTCCAGGAGAGAAAATTGGCACACTGATAGCTGCCGCCTGTAAGTTTAAAGTACTAACAGAAAGACCTTTGTCAACACCCTCTTGAAAAAATTCAGAAATCGAAGAGCTATCATGAGTTAATCTGATTTTCAGATAACCATGAGTTAAATCTTTTCCAAACCTTGGAATATATGGCTCTAGTGACTGGTTTTCTGCAATTCACCAGAGTCTTGACTACCTTGTCAGAGAACCCCTGGGTGCTTAGTATCTTTTCTTCAGATACCAAGCCGTGAAGTTTAAGGAAACCACCTGTGGGTGTGACACTGGACCCTGCGATAGTAAGTCTACTCTTTGGAAGATTCAGTGGAGGCTCCGAGACCAGAGTTTGTAGCAGGGAAAACCATGGCCTCTTGGGCCAGAAAGGGGCGATTAGGATGAGATCCGTTTCTTCTAGAAGAAACTTCCGGAATAAGTCTGATCGGCGGGAAGGCGGAACAGAGGCCGAATGGCCACGGATTTGCCAGAGCATAGATCCCCAATGAATGATTTGCTGGGTTCAAGGAAAAGAACCTTTGTCTTGCGATTGTTCTGATTTGCGAACAGGTCAGCTTCAGGACATCCCCATCTGTTGGAGAGATCCGCAAAAACTTCGGGATGAAGGGACCAGTTGTCCCGATTTACCCGGAAGCGGCTGAGATAATCTGCCAGACAGACAATTTTGTGTCCCCTTCAGGTGCACAGCTGAAATTGAAGCTAGATTCCCTTCTGCCCAAGATAAAATCTCCTGGGCAATAGATTGAAGTATCCGGCTCCTCATGCCTCCCAGTTTGTTGAGGTAAGCGACTGTCGCGTTATTGTCGGAAAGAATCTGGAGATTGTGCCCCTTGATTTCCGTGTGAAATGACTGCAAGGCTCTCAGAACTGCTAGCAGCTCTGATTGGATGAAGCACTTGCTTCCCTCGAGGACCACTCTCCTTGTGTCACTGTGTTGCTGAGGTGAGCTCCCCTTCCCCAGGAACTCGCATCCGTAGTGATCCTCTGGGATATAGGAATGGACCACGGGAGACCCTTTGTTAGGTGCAGGTATGTCCTCCACCACCACAAGCTTCTCTTTACCCTGGCGGGTAGCCAGGCCCTTGACTCCAGGGACCCTGCGTCTCCGTCCCAGTTCCTTAATAGAAACAGTTGTAATGGACGTTGATGAAATCTTACCCATGGTACTGCGGGAAAGCATGAGGTCATCAGACCCACTGCTCTCGAAACCTGTCTCAGCGAGACTGACTGGTTGGGTCTGTAATGCTGACATAATTTGGATCATTTTTGTAATCTTCTCCTGTGGAAGAAAAACTTTCTGGTCTACCGAGCAAAAGTCATATCTCAGATATGTCACTTTCTGGGACGGAATGAAGGACGACTTCTCTACGTTTATTAACCAGCCTAGGGACTGTAGGAAGTCTTGCACCATCTGGAGATCTGCTAACAATCTCTGGTATGATTCTGCCACTACAAGGAGGTCGTCCAGGTAAGGGATAATAGTTATCGCTATGCGTGGGGCTGAGGACAGACCGAAGGGGAGGGCTTGAAACTGAAAGTGCAGAGTCTCTGTTCCCATCTTGACTGCTAGTCTCAAGAATCTCTGAAAGGATGGATAGGTAAGCATACCTAAAATCCAAAGTGGCCACGAAGCAGTTTGGGTAAAGCAGGTTTTTGATTGTGAATACCGTCTTCATCCGGAAATGCTTGTATCCGATTGAATGGTTTAAAGACCGGAGGTTCAGGATAAACCGATACTTCCCTGATGGCTTTTTGATGACAAATATATGGGAATAAAATCTCTTGCCCTGGTCTGGCCGGGGATCAGGACATTTTGATCCAATAAGTCTTCAATTTGGACACCCAGAGCCTTCGCTTTCTCTCGATCTTGGGGAGGAAAGGTGACCAAAAACCGCTCCGGTGGTTGGCGAAAAAATTCCAGCCTGTACCCATTGGTCACTAGGTCCAGGATGAAGGGACTTGGTGACTGCTGCCCATTGTGGGAGAAATGCCCTCAATCTTCCTCCCACTGGGGGGCACAAGTCACTGTGGCTTGGTGGGTTGAGGAGGATTAAAACCCCCCCCCCCCTTTACCTCCGCCTTTGTTCCCCGTCCAATGCTTTTTGGGCCTGTTGTCCTTTTCTCTAGGACCTTGCTGCCTACCTTGGCCACGAAAAAAAAAAAAAAAAAAAAAAAAAACTGACTGTTGGGTTTTCTTCTTTGGAAACGCCTTTTTCCTATCAGCTGTGCGTTCCAGTGCCTCCTGCAGTCCTGGGCAAAAAAGATGATCACCCGTAAGGGGAAGACCACAAAGGCGCAACTTGGAGGCTGAATCACCTGCCCAGGTTTTAAGCCAGAGGCTTCTTCTGGCCGAATTCACTAAGGCCGAAGTCCTGGCTGTCATTCTTTTTTTTTTTTTTTTTGATTTTTTTTTTTTCCACTTCAGTAACCAATAAGCAGAGGGCTAAATCAGCTCGATGTTCATTGACTGTCGCCTTCTCCGGTTTACATCATAGTGGATCATGCATTACCTCAATTCCTTTTGTGCCATCCCTCTGAATACTTTAGTGTATCACTTTAGCATCAAGTCCTCCCTTATTCCAAACACCTAGGCTCAGTCTGTAGCAACGCTAAAGCCCAGTGACAAGTGGGACTTTATCATTTTCTGGGCCAGGTTGGAGGAGAAAGGAACTCATAAAAGGAAGTAAAAATATAGGAAAGATAAAGGAAAAACAGGAGAAGGATATATAATAGAAGACTTATGGGCTCCCCATGCCCATCCTTTGCTGAGCTGCCCAGTATTTCACGAAAAATTTACTTATTCCCAAATCAACCCCCCACCCCCCCTCAAAATTTAACCTGCATCCATCTAGATTTTTTATTTAATCAAAGTAAGAAAAAAACAAGAAAAAAAGAAAGACAAGAAAAAAAAAAAAGAAAGAAAAAAAAAAGAAAATATGCACACCAAAATCACTTCGCTATAGCGCTCCTTGTCCTCAAGGATCTCAGTTACCTATATAAAACTGTGTTAGGCCCCTCTCTTGGTCTAATCCTACGCCTTGCCTATTGGGGACCTCCTGCTTTCTCTAGCCATGGCTTCCATATGCTTTCAAATTCCTGAAGGTTGCCTCTCTTTATGTACTCCACTCTTTCCCTACTCAGGGTATCATTAATAGTAGAGATCCAGTCTTTCACCGAGGGGGGGTCTTTTGATTGCCATCTTAGTGTTATCATCTTCCTGGCCTGGAACAAGGCCCGCGTGATGGCCAGCGTGGTGCTCAGTCTCTCACCCAGAACTCTTCTATACCCCAGGATACAGGTTATGGCCTCCTTTACTACTATAGTGCCAAAGATACTTCCCAAGTTTCCAGTCACCTCTTCCCAGTATCTAAATAACTTGGGACACCTCCACAGCATGTGGATGAGGTCTCCCAACCTCTGACATCTGGGACAGTTGTCATTAGGCTTTCTCCCAAATTTAAAAAGTCTTTTAGGTGTATAGTAGGCTCTATTCAACAAGAGTAGATGAGAGAGCCGCTGTGAAGGGGACACCGAGACTTGGACACTCAATTCCAAGGTTTTCGCCCATTGTTCCTGGGTCATTCCCCCTATATCCTCTTGCCATTTGGCTTTTAGTCCGTAGAGTATCCCCCCGCTGTTGTCTGATTTACTTAATTGATCATAAATTTTTGAGATTAGCCCTCTAGTAGGGTTTACCTGCATTATGTTCTGAAATAGAGGCATTTCTTCCCAGCGCAGAGTCTTTAAATTGTGCTTTAAGAGCATGTTCTAGCTGGAGATATAGGAAGAAAGAACTCCGCGGTAGCTTGAATTCCCCTACTAATTCAGGGAAACTCTTTAGCTTGGTGTCATTATAAAGCTGGCTTAGCCTTCTGATGCCAAGATTCACCCATTCCCCAAAAGTGCCTATTTTAAGAACTTCCTGTAAATTATGGTTATTCCAGATAGGAGAATAAACTGTTGGATCTTCATATCTCATCTTTTGACAGTTTTCCAGAGTTTAATTAGCAGCTTGATAGTTGGATAATCGTCATGGAACATATCCGCCTCTAGGAGTTTCAACTAGAGTGTTATGTGGAGTACTTAGCAATAGCAGTTTGCCATTGGGGGTGCCGCCTTTCGGTATCCCACATCCCAGCAGCTGCTGTAGCTGAGTTGCTAAGAAGTAGCGCTCGGGGTGTGGGAGGGCAAAGCCCCCCTCCCGAGTGGGAAGCTGAAGCACTCGAAGTCGAATCCTGGCTTGCTTCCCCTTCCAAATCAACTCCCTAAAGAGGCTATCAATTCTTTTAAACCACTTCTTGCCTATCCAGACTGGCGAATTGTGCAGAATGTATAGCAATTGTGACATCCAAACCATTTTTATTAAGCTACATCTTCCTGCGGCGGACAGGGGCAGACGCCTCCAGATTCCTATTTTTTGTTTCAGTTTTGTTAAAAGAGGGACGAGGTTTGCGCTGATATACAGGGTTGGATCCTTCGTCAGAACTATTCCCAGGTATTTCAGAGTATCCACCATTACCATCTGGGGTATATCGCATGCTATTAGCTCGCTAATGGGATCTATCGGCATGAACTCTGACTTCTCCCAGTTTATTTCTAAACCAGAGCAGCTGCCGAAATCCTTCACTATCCACATCGCACCCAGTAGTGAATTTCTCGAGTCCCCCAGGAATAACAAAATGTTATCCGCATAAAGCGCGATTTTTTCTTCACCCGATTTTCTCAGAAAACCAGTTATCGCACTGCTTCCCCTTATGGAGATGGCCAGGGGTTCCATCGCCAATGCGAACAACAAAGGAGAAAGAGGACACCCCTGCCTAGTCCCCCTACCAACTCAAACCAATCTGAAAATTCGTTGTTAATTTTTAGTCTTGCCTTAGGGCGGGTATATAACATTCTGATCCACCTTATAAAGGACGGGCCAAATCCGAATTTCTCCAACACGCGCCATATATAGCCCCACTCCACGCTATCAAAAGCCTTAGATACATCGAGGGTCATTAACGCTCTCGAGCCTACATTCTCCGATGGTGACTGTAAATTCAAAAACGCTCTAATGTTCAGGCTCGTAGATCTGTTGGCTATAAAGCCCGCCTGGTCCTCGTGGATCAATTTATGAATAACTCAGTTCAATCTTACTGCTAGTACCTTGGCGAGAATTTTTACGTCAGTACAAAGTAGAGAGATTGGTCTATAGGCAGCCACATCCAGTGGGACTTTCCCTTCTTTCTGTAATACAGTGATTGTTGCTTCTAGCATTGAGGCAGGCAACTGGCCCCCCTCAAGTGACCCCTCCAAAGCTTTTAGTAATTCAGGGATCAACACTTCACCATACTGCTTGTATGTCTCGCTTGGAAGGCCATCGGGCCCGGGTGACTTAAGGCTTGCCATGCCCGCTACTGCTTGATGCAGTTCTGCCACCGTTATTGGGGAGTCTAATATGACACTTTCTTCCTGTGATATAGTAGGAATCGGTAGCCCCTCCAAAAAGTCCTCCATCATAGCCTCCTTACCCTTTTTCTGCGAGGAGTAGAGTTTTTTTTATAATAAACCCTGAAGGCTTGTACAATTTCTGGGGTGCTTGATGTTATATCTCCACTCTGATCTAATAGCCAATGTTTTTCCCACTCTTTCGCCTTCCAGCATAAATTCCTGTCTCTGAAGAAGGCGCCTAGTCTCTACTTTCTGCATGACCACTAATTTATACTTTTGTTGTTTCTCTTGCCAAGTACTTTCCAGCTCCGGGGTTGGATTTCTAATAAAGTTATTTTCGGCCTCGAGCGCGTCCCTCAGAGTACCCTCTTTCTCACTCCTAGCCTCTTTATTAAATTTAGCCATCTGCTGTATTAAAACCCCTCTAAGAAACGCCTTGAGGGTGTCCCATAGCACAGGGGGAGCCACCGAACCCTGATTGAACTCCACAAACTCCCTTAAGGTGGGGAGAATCCCATCCGATTTTTTAATTACTTGGAACCAGTGTGGGCTCACGCTCCAACTCTTCCTAGGCTTAGACTCTCCTACACTTAGTGTAGCCACCATAGGGGAGTGATCTGAAATACCTCTTGGCCAGTATGTTATTTTTTCTAGCAACTGGAGTGCCCTGGCATTTCCCAGGACTAGGTCTATCCTTGAGAGCGTGGAGTGTGACACGGAGCAGCAGGTATATTGCAGCGCACCTGGATTTCGCACCCTCCATAAATCTACTAGCCCCACTTCCTCCAGGAATAAACTTAAACGGCTCTTCCCTGATTCCTCTGAGAGTTGTCGTATCGGGAATCTATCCAACTTTCTATCTAGGACCTCATTAAAGTCCCCGACGACTACAATCGGGCACTCTTTTTTTATCCAACAGAAATTTATGCAGTTTAAGCAGTATATCCAAATTAAATGGGGGAGGGATGTATATGTTTGCCACCACATACATGACACCATCAATAGAGCAGAATAAAAAAATATATCTACCCAGCTCATCTATACTGGTCTGTCTGCAGGAAAATTTTACCCCAGCTTTCACAAAGATGCTCACCCCCCTGCTAAAAGAGGAGTGGAATGCATGGAATTGGTATTGAAATTTTTTCATCTGTAGCTGCTGGCTGGTATCCTTAGTTAGGTGAGTTTCCTGCAGACAGATCAGATCTACCCCACAACTCTCCAGCATAAAAAACACTGCCAGCCTTTTAAGAGGAGAACCCAGGCCCCTAACATTCCAGGATCCTATTTTCAAGGGCTTAGCTAACATCTGGATTCTGAAGAGCCTGTCTTGTCGCAACGAGTATTACCGTATACGTCCCGTTGCTTTTATAAAGTGAAATTTATGCGCCTCTTTACTCAAAATAAAAAACAAAAAGAAAAAAAGGGAAAAAAAAAGAAAAAGGGAAGAAAAAAAGAAAGAAAAAAAAGGAAGATTTCTCTCCCCCCCCCCCCCCCCCTCTTCCCCTTCCTCCCCTCCCAGCGAGTGCTGTATTAATTCTGATTATGTGCATATTGTGGATTCTAAAAATGCTTAATTTAGTCACGTCTACCCTGCTTTATTAAAATTTACAACAAAAAGTGCCTGCATGTGCAAAAATAATCTGTAAGTGGAGGCCTGGATACCTCCAGTGTGATTTCTAGTGATGTAGGTGTTCGTAAAAAATGATTTACCCACCCTATTTCCCCTCCCTCCCAGCTTCCCACCCCTTCCCTTCCCTCCCCACCTAACCTCCCCTACCCTCCCACCCCGTCCCCCTCCCCCCTCCCCCCCCCCACCCATACCCACCTATCTAGGTGTATCCCCTGGGGATTTACCATGACCGTTACCTCTTACACTAACACCGTCCTTTTACACCAATTCTTCCACTCACAACCCCACACCGCCCTACACACAAACAGCTATGTGCACCCATCCCCTCCCGTCCTTCATAACAAAAACCATTAACAGATGGCAGGAAGGGGTAGAAGCTTAAGAGACACCCCCCTCCGGGGCAAAAAAGAAAAAGAAGCAAAACGAAGGAACAAAGACAAAAATGCAGCCCCTATACCTCCCAGTGCCCTTTCGTATCATCCTATTAGTACATCGGCCTATTATATCTTCACCCATTCTCTACGTGGAGTTCGTAATTTTTTCTCTATTATCTTCCAGCCACTTCTCAACTTCAGCAGGGGAGTTAAAAAACAGTCCCCCCCAGTGCCGCAATCCGCAACCTTGCCGGGTATAAAAGAGCATAGGGCAACTTAAATTTTTGTAGATTGCGTTTTGCCTGGGTAAACTCTGCTCTACGCCTCTGCAAGTCCGAAGAGAAGTCGGAATAAAAATGATATTTTTGCCCCTTTAAAAAAGACCTCCCCTGCTTCCCTAATCTTCCGCAGTAAAGTCACTTTATCCTGGTAATTAAGAAATCTCAGGAGGAGGGGTCTCGGGTGGCCCCCCTCCGGTGGTGCCCTGAAAGGGATCCTGTGAGCTCTTATGATGGAGAACGAAGCCGAGAGTGATTCTTTCCCGATTAGCTCCCCTAACCATTTTTCTAGAAATGCAATTGGATTGGCGCCCTCACTCCTTTCAGGTAGACCTATCAGTCTCACATTATCTCTTCTACTCCTGTTCTCCATCACATCCATTTTAGAAGCTTGTTTAGATAACTGTTCCTTCAGCCATTTTATCTCTTTGATTATTGGGAGCACATTATCTTCTAGCCCACTGACTCTTTCTTCCAGGGCCGTTGTTCTCTCTGCCGTCTTCTGTAGATCTTGTCTAACCAGTAAGAGATCTGCTTTAACCCCTTTCATCTGTTCACAGAGATCTTTAAGCGAGCCATTACACACCCCTACAGCCATGAATACATCCGTTAAGGTTGGTTCTCTATTCAAGGGTAGATTCGGGTCGTTTGTTAGCTCCAAGTTCACGTTTGTGTTTTGATCACTTAGCTCTGGACCTTTATTACATGTTAATTTGGAAGACTGGGTAGCCAACGCACCCCCTGAGGGCTGTGAATGTGGCTGGCCCTGGCTTTTCCTATCCGATGTCCCCCCTGTTGACCCTTTTGCTGCGTCTTTTTTTGGAGGGGTCAGAGCAGAGGCATGAGCATATTGCTCCAGTTTTGCTGCTGCTGCTGCTCCTGCAGCGTGCTGCGAGTTTTTCTCTTTAGAGGAGCGTAGATTCTGCATCATTCACTCCTATAGGTATACGTATACTTTAACAGCAAGAGATTAGCAGCACCTCTCTACACTCATCTACCTGCTGAATAGAATATCTACCATATTACTCTAAAAAGTGGAGTGTATGACGAGTGTATGAAGTGGGGCAGCTCTCTCCACTCCTATACACCCCGATACGGAGAAGGAGAATTTCAAACAAAGGGAGACCACCGTACCTTAAGTGGCCGGGGTGGGGTAGCTCCCTACACCCATACGCACCTCAGTTACGGCAATACTTAATGCAGCCTCCCTCCTTCACCGTAGTTTTGCACAGCTGGTTAAATGCCGCTAGGGCAGTCGCCAGCAGTCTACGGTTAGTAAGGTATGTATGCAGCCACTGAGGAGCCCAGGGCTTTAGCTAGCTTATAATGGCCTTGCCTAAAAGTGGGGGGGTTGGTGTATTCTTAATAACACCCCAAGGGGAGCCCCCACTGCCCCTATTCCTACGCCTGTATCGGCAACACAACCAGTACAACAAAAAAAAAAAAAAAAGAGAAAAAGGAGTATATTTTGCTTCCTATATTAGCTCACTCTGTTCCCACACTTAATACTACCAAAGCAGCAAGTAAGGCAAAATGCTGACACACATAGATATTTACATAAATAATTATGTTACTGCACAAATACCACATTGCCAAGAATTACCAGGAATTACTTCTGAACCAAGGGTTGTCAAACATTTTTACAACAGCATCAGGTTACCGTATTTGTGACACCATACTATACCAGCTCCAGCCGACTTCTGTTCCGTGTCTAGCATGAGGACGTGGAAGTGAAAGTGAAAGCTACTGCAGCGTGCAGGGGGTGACATCTCTCCCAAAGGATTCCTCAGCGTTCACCGCCCATTAGGAGATCAAAGGACCCTTAGCAGAGAGACAGGGGAGGCAGCATGACGCCGGGCTTGCAGATACAGGCATCCGTTAAGGAGCCAAAGCCGTCCATGTGGCCGGGGGGGAGAGATGAGAACGGGGGTGGGACGGAACACACAGCGTCCCTGCTCACACTCGCTCCATGCGGCCGCTCATCAAACACCCGCCCATCTGGTCACGCCCCCCCTGGCTGTCATTCTTACTGACTCAGCGGAAGAATCAGCCAAAAATCCTACTGCCGTAGCCTCCCTGACGGTAATCCCGAGTGTGGCCCGGGGTTAAAATTCAGTCCCATTAGCAGTAACCCCGAGCCACACTCGGGATTACATTGCAGGATCCTGGTGCGGCGTTACTTACCTTGTCCCCAGGATCCTGCGATGTCCCCCGTGCTGTCTGCGGGCTCTGTCTCCTCCGAAGCCTCTCCGTGTCAGGCTCCGTTCCCTGCGAGCGTCGCGACGCACGGGGGCAGAGCCTGGCGTCAAATTAAAAAAAATTGTAAAAATCATAACACACAGTACTGTAATCTTACGGATTACAGTATTGTATGAAATTATTTCACATCCCTTTTGTCACCAGTGCTTTGCCCAGTGTCCTGCATGCAGTTTTAGATTTGATATACTGTTCTTTCTGCCTGGAAACTGGAAATTGTCCATAGCAACCAAAAAGTGTCCCTTTATGTCAAAAGTGGCTTTAGACCAGCTAGAAAACAGCGATAGTAAATTAGAACACTTGCAGAATTGAGCGATAGTGAATCGTGGGAAATTTTATTATTTTTTTAATTATTTATATTTATTTATTATATTATAATTTATGTTTTTGTGTTTCAAACTTTATCATACCCGGGATATCTACTAGACTCTTGTTTGGACAGATTTAAGTGTGTTATTGTTAAGAATTACAGGCCTACAATATAAAACGCCAAATTGCCATGCAAAATAATTGTACCGCTTTCAGCACCTAAAATCCAAAATTATACCGCCAGGGAGGTTAAAAAAGGAGAGAGGAGGACTTCAAAATCTGCTCTCTAGAAGTACCAGCCGACAAATGAGTTTGAATCTGAGTCAACCATACCTCCAGATTTCTGGCTACACATGTGGAGGCCAGAGCGGGTTTGAGATTCCCAATAGCAGAATCCCAGGCTCTGTGGAGAAGTATCCTGCCTCTTTTGTCCATCGGATCCCTAAGCGCGCCCATATCGGACCTAGCATTTGAGTGCTTTGAAACCTTTGAAAGAGGTGCGTCCAACTTAGGATTGTTGTTCCACGGCTGCGCTAAGTCCTCATCAAAAGAAAACCTTTTTAGGTTACCAGAAAAAAAAAAGTTCTCTGGATTTTCCCACTCCAGTTTGATAGTATCAATCAGGGAACTATGTAATGGAAAAACTCTAGACTTCTTCTGCAAACCCTTATAAGATAATGTTTAGAGAATTAAACCTCTTTTAATTCAAGAGTAGTATGGATAGCCTTTAATAAGTCATCAACATCCTCTAAAGATAACTTAAACTTGGAGCCTCTTGTGGATTCTCTATCCCTGGGCTCCCTATCTGGCCCCGATTCTTCCAGAGAAGAACAGGTAGATCTAACTTCAGCTTCAGAGTCTTCACTCTCCGCCTGCTGTGGAGTGCTACTGACTGAAGCTCTAATTGAAGACGGACTCTCAGTTGGCGTTTGAAGCTTGTCAATTAGCGTTTTAAAAGAGCTAAAAAGGTGGACGCAAGCTCATCTGACAGAAGTTAACATTTTCTGACAGGAGGCTACCGGGTCATCTTTTACTAGGCCTTCTATACAGGTGCGACAAACTGCTTTGCTCCATGAGGAGCTCAATTTGTTTGCGCAAACCGCACATTTCCTCTTTGGTGGCTGCGCTTGGGCCTTGTCCTGAGTCTTGGTCTGCAAGACAAAAATAAAAAAAAGGCTCACCATGGAATTAGAAGCCACCCAATCACTCCGTAACACCACGTGCATGAGGAAGGAAATGTGTCCCCTTACACCCACTACTACAGAGGGGGGAGGGGGAGGGAACACTCACAGGGATGGCAAGATGGTGACAAAACACCCCAGGCTTACCTGTGAGGTGCTGGTGTTGGGAAGCGCATCTGCTGCCTGTGCAGGTACTGCTGAAGGATCCATCCTGCCCCCTCTTGGTCGCCCACAGCCTGGCTGCTTTACACCAAGAACACCAGCAACCAGCGTCCCCTGTTTGCGCAGTTTATGGAGACTGGAAAGCCAGCCCTCATCTCTCTCCACAGTTAACCAGCTGTTGTGGATCTGCTAGTCAGTACCGCCTCCAGCTCACTTCATTCCTGCCTTCACCTTGGTCACATCACAAGAAACCATCTCCTGCATTCCTATTTAAAGACTGGCTTTGCTGACATCCCTTCTGGCTCCTTATCCTGCTTGCTGTTCCTCTTGGATCAACTAACTTTACCATTTAACAAATAAGAAATAACAGTCAAATATTCATATGTGCCACTTATGTTGCATAAAGCAATTATTTACAATCAGGTAAGATCTACATATACACTCACTAAACAGTTACTAGAAAATATTTTACTGTAGAAAAAACAAAAATGTAAAACTCACAGGAAGGTCAATTGGAACCTCTGCTGGGAAGACTGCCTCCCTCCCGTACCTCAAAAAGGAACGGTGAACGCTTGGTCGTTGTTTGGAACTTCGACCTTAGAGAAAATAAGGTTGCTTTTCAAGTAAACATCCCAATTAGTTTGTTGCTCATTCACCTGTTTAGCAAGAGCTCTATAATAAATGATAAAACAAGATAAACACATTAACACCCCACTCATTAATAATGTATAATTGATCGTTCAAAGCATGTAATAATAGAGGACAAAAGTGGAATGCAAGAAGAACATTACATAACCACTTCCCTACCGTCGTATAATAAACGGAACCCTTCAGCCCAGTGATTGGGGGTGAGGCGACTCCCTTGGGAGCCCATTTCTTATCAGGATAAGTAGCCAATGAAAATGCCTCTAACACGTGCCTGGCTGTGTCCAATCACAGCTGGTAACATAACGGCAGTAACTCACCATTAATGGGTTCTCCTCCTCATACACTGATGCATTGTGAGGAGAAGATTGCAGAGAGTTACCGCTTGCTGTAGTCAAATACAATCAACCCACATTGCCAAAATAAAGAATAACTATCTATATGACCATCAAAGTGCCTGTCTCCAGCTCAGAGTACCCGAGTATACCAGTGTTGATTAAATAACACCAAAAGAAAGCTCAATTAGTGTGAAAAAAATTATAATTTACAAGTAATTTAGGTAAAGTGTTGTATGACTGAGTAATTGTCATTTAAAGTGTCAGAGCACTGAAAGATGAAAATTGGTCTGGGCAATAAGGGGGAGAAGTGCCCTGTATTGAAGAGAAACCTGTGGAAGAATATGTGAATACAATTCTGAAGATAAACAAGACTTAATTAAACTTACCGCTTGATGTTGTGATTGGTCTTCTCATTCAGTCTGTTTGTTTGAGGATGATACGCCACTGTCACGCTCCTTTTGATACCCAGCATGCTGCACATCCGATCGTTGAGCTAAAAAAAAAAAAAAAAAAAAAAAAAAAAAAAATTCAATTATATAGGAATATAAAATTATAATGAACCAACAAATGACAAAGTCATGTTACAAAAATGGTAAAATGGAAATTACACATACTTGGTTCACTAATTCTTTGCCCTGGTCAGAGAGTATGCGCTTCGGACAACCATGTCGGTAGATCATCGCACATAAATGGCGTCCCACCTCTGCTGCGGTCTTTGTCTTAATTGGAAATGCCTCCACCCACTTTGAAAAGTAATCGGTGGCCGTCAAGATGTATTGGAAGCCATTCTTGGTTTTTGGCAAAGGGCCTGTTGGGTCAATACCAACCCAAACAGAAGACATCTAATGTGATGAAAATTTTTTTTTTTTAATATACTAATGTAATATTTGTTGTGTTATATTGTAATAGTTATTTACCTAATACATTGTAAACGGAAGAGGTGCTGCTAAAGGCTTTCCAACCTTCTAGCACTTCTCGCATTCCTTGATCTGTAGGTAAACGTAGGTTAACCTGTGTACCATTTTCATAAAAATTGTAAGACATAAGAGTAATCGTGTGTACCCAGTTCCGAATATCTATGCTCATTCCGTGCCAGAAGAATCTTGAGCAGACTGTCGACTGTTTTGTTGACTCCTGCACAGCCTCCAATTGGTGTTGAATGAAATTCAGCAAAGATATTCTCAGCTTCTTTCTCCGATTTAATGTATCTTCAATTTCCAACGAAGATAGCACCTTCTGTAATGAAAGGGGAAATTCAAAAGCTACATTCATGACAAAGCTATTTTCTAAAACCGCTAAAAATGATTGCATTTCTGATACCGGATGGGTACTTCCCCCACAAAAAGGAATATGAAAACGTCCTCGTACCTCTTCTCCATACCTAAAAACATAGAACACCATTCACAGCAAAAATAATACAATCGTAAAATTTTAAAGACTTAGCATTTTGTAATCAAGTGTAATGGGAGATCCCAGGGAGCACAGTGTATTACTGAATGGAGCTAAATAGCAGCACTCGGTAGCTGCTAATAAAGGATTACACAGAGCTTCTATATAGCCCTGTACAGTCACTTTTGAGCTGTTGCTGTATGCTGATACGTAGCTGCATTAATCAAGATCCAGCACTAATAAACAAAGAAAAACCACATACCTCACCGCACTGCAGGGGCTGCCTTCCCTCCTCCGCTTGTCGCATCCTCCTAGCTCTCTATGAAAGCAGCGCTGTACACAGTGTAGCACCCTGATGTTTAGGCAGGGATGCTAGTAAATGTAGTTGCCAGGCAATAGTTGCCTTGGCCATTTGAGAGGAGATCAATTGACCCTTTTCTAAATGTAGACTTGTTGCACCTTCCCTCTTGTCACTAGGTGGCACTATGCTGGTGACAATAGGCAAGACAAGGGCTTTACAAGGACGCACATGAATTGATGGAGTGTCTCAGCCAATGTGCAGAGATTTTTGGGGTCCTGTGCCAGCTGGACGTGTGATGTGTTGTCCCTGGGATAGAAGTCAGGCATCTGGCCTAGCAACCCGGGGCATCTGGCTGCTAGGCTGCCTGAGGGACCTAGGGGGAGAGCAGCGTAGGGTTGGGACTTACAGCTTGTAGTCCAACCAGAAGTAACGGTTCTGCCAGCCAGGAAAACAAGCTTTGGTTGGGAGGTAAAAAGGAAGAGCTGTCGACCATACACAATGCTACCGGAGACCATTGTGAGTAACTAAAGCCTTTACCCAAGCTGTCTTCTCACCAACCAGAGATGGTGAAGTGGGAAAACTTCAGTGAGTGCCAAGCCAGGGACCTAGCGGGACATCTGAGGAGACGCTTGGGGAGCTGCTTTGAGTACTGGTCAGCTGATAAGGTTGAAGAGTACCTGTGAGTGCCAAGCTAGGGACCCAACAGGGAAGCTGGGGTGACGTTTGAGGAAGATACTGGATTAAAAAGAGTTGGAAGAGCTCAGGGGATCCAGAAGTCTAGTGAGAAACTGGGAGCTCAGTCAAGTGAAGATCTACAGTGGGAGACTGTTGAGGAAGTGAAGAAGTTCATTGCAACCATTGTTAGAGACTGTTCTACCTATACAGATGTGGTGGTTTCCTATAGAAGTAATAGAGTTTGCCAATTAACACTGCATCCACCTAAGGGTGTCCTGGCCCTAACCCTCTCCTAAGTTCTGTTTAAGAGACAATAAATCTCTGCAGTCAAGAAGTGTCTGGCGCTCATCAATTCTCTTTGCACTGCACCCACTATGCCTTGTAACCCACTCTACACAGAAGGATGTCAACTGTCTTTAACTCTTAAAGTCACCATTAGGCCTCCGAGAGCCCAGGACTACTACAAGAGGAAAGAGCACTACACAGAAACCCAGGTATTAGTACAAGTACCACAAGTGGGTTAAGACTCATTGGAGTGTGGCACAGTGCACACACTCCTAAACACTTCAACTTCTTAACAGCAGCATCAGCCACACTGATGTAATGGGTTCTTGATATACCAGCTAGTCGCATTGATAGAAACAACGATTTTTGACCCTCTGGCTCCCCGGCCCAGTACGCCCTTACCTAAATGTTACAAGTCTGCCATCACTGGACACTGCAATGCAACTGATGTAAACCTAGGAGCACAAAATTGAGAAGTCTAATAAAAGGTCTCCTGGGTATACTCACAGACAGGGAGTGTGAAAAGACCACAGATGTATAAAATTCCTCATTTTCCTCCACCCATAAGAATGCTGGACTGCATCACTTCTGATGCACTGGTCTTATCAGACAGACTCCCTGTCGGTGAGAGGTGTTTTGCATTCACCATGCATGTGTGTGGGTTGTCGGACATTTAACATCAGCTAACACGGGTCTTATCAAACTATTAGACGTCACAATTTTGTCCACATATGTTTACATCAGTTATAGCAAAATCTCATGCGCTGCTGTCAGAGCACTGCGAGAATATGCCAAGCAAACACTTCCCACGAATGCTCTGCCACGAGAGGAGGGAAGACATCACCTGCAGAACCCCACTAACACCAGAGTCACCCATAACATTACTGTCCTTAAAACAATCCCCATCAGAACCCCTGTAACATCAGAGTCTATAATCACATTAGAGCTCCCCCATAACATCAGAGACCTTCCCAACACCACATCAGAGGCCCCACATAACATTACAGGCCTTCCCCATCACACAAGAGGGCCCCCATCACATTCTAGGCCTAGGCCCCCCCATCACATCAGAGGGCCCCCCCCATCACATTCCAGGCCTAGGCCCCCCATCACATCAGAGGGCCCCCCCATCACATTCCAGGCCTTCCCCAATCACATCAGAGGGCCCCCATCACATTCCAGGCCTAGGCCCCAATTACATCAGAGGGGCCCCCCCCCATCACATTCCAGGCCTAGGCCCCATATAACATTACATCAGAGGTTCTCCATCACACAATATCCTCAACCAAGAACTTGCCTGTCAAAATCCTGCTGCTGTCGGTGTGTAAATCCTTGACACTGCAGGCTGCTTCTGCTGCCGCTGTGAAAATCCAGGAGTCTGCCAGCTGCTCTGGTTAAAGATTGTCTCCGCACTTCATCCAGTGCCTCCAACGTCCTGAGTGTCTTATAGAATTTTCATCAACTATACATGACCTTAGCCCCTCCCACTGGCACACCGTCTATCAGAGCAGTCTAGAATGATGGTGTGACTTTACATGACCTTGGCCCCTCCCACTGCCGTGTCAATCCAAGCTCCCCTGACAAATACACTGCTTATATAAATACACTGCATATTCTGATTACGGTGGGGGCGGGGCTGGACGCAGTGCTGCCGATGCAATTAAGAAAGCCACCGCCCGCGTCTATAATTTTTCTGGACCAACAACAATGTACTTGGACAGTGGTATGCACGTGGGGCCCGCCCCCCCTCCCACCAACTCTCCGCCCGCTTGAGTCCATAATTTTTGTCGACCCTAGACATAACTTTTGCACATGCATGATTCGGGGCATGTTAGTGGGGTGGGCGGGGCTGGGGTTGACGTTATAACCATCTCTCCGCCTGTGAGCATAATGTTTATCGACTGCGGATAGATCCCGCGCATGCGCGATTAAGGGCAGTGAAGTAGCGCATGCGCGGTAAAGCCCCACCGTCAGCTGTATGAGCGATGGAGCCGCACCGGAAGTGACACCGTCGAGATTCTGCATAGGTCCAGACTTTTTTTACAACACCAGCGTGACACTTTGCGCAAGGAGTGACCAGTCTAAACCCTCTTTGTTTCTTTAACCATTTATTAATTTTTTTTTTTCAGATACATAAAATTATGCAATATAAAGAGTAATGTCTTAAAAAAATTAAGACAATTGTATCTGGATATTGCATCTTATACCATTTTTTCCCCCTAATAAAATAGTACATATTTAATAACATTCTGCTGCTCAGAAAAATATACCTTTTGTTGTGTTTGGCGAGCACTACTGCCTGCTGAGTGCAAACCATTCAAGTGACCAACTTTCCTGCAACTGCGCACAATGCATGTGGCTGTGGTGTGCTAGTCCAGCATTTAGGGGGTTAAAATGATTTACTGCTCTCTAAAGAGCAATCTAAATGCAGATTGTTCTTCTGAGAGCATTGCAAGTGTGAATTAGCCCTTCATTTTATTTATTATTTTTTTTACTACTTACCGGTAACACTTTTCCAGGAGTCTTTCAGGACAGCCACCAAAGAGACCCTGGCTCCTCCCATCTCAGGAAACACCGCCTCCAAATTCAAGATTTAAGCCTCATCTTTCCACCAGCCCCTCAGTTCCTCAAGAGTACCTCCGGCCAGCTGGGGGAGACACAAGAACACATCATACAAAATTTTAATCTTACCTGACGGTCTCATGCAATGAGTTCTCAGATATATCCAACAGTTTGGGTGGGTACTGGAGCTGTCCTGAAAGACTCCTGGAAAAAGGATGTTACCAGTAAGCAACTCCGTTTTTCCCTGTTCATATATCAGGAGAGACACCATAGAGGATAAGTGAGCACCTTACCTTAGGGAGGGACTACTGCCTGCACCACTTTACGCCCTAAGGCTTGGTCTTTGGCTGACAGCAGGTCCAATCTGTAGTGTTTCACGAACGTGGCAAAGCTGGACCATGTTGCAGTGCTACAGATCTGCTCTGGGGAAGCACCAGCTCACTCTGCTTGAGAAGTCGCCACTGCCCTGGTGGAATGTGCCTTAATACCCTCCAGGGGTTCCAAGCCCCCGACCACATAAGCCTGAATAATGGCCAACCTCAACCATTGTGCCTGTAGAGGCTCTGGACCCTTTCCTAGCCCCTGAAAAATAACAAAAAAGGAATCAGCTTTCCTAAACTGTTTTGTACTGTCTAAGTACTGAAGGACGCACATTCCAACATCCAACTTATGAAAATGATGTTCCTGTTCCACGACAGGATTCAAACAGAAGGTAGGCAAAACAATTTCTTGGCCTCTATGAAATCTAGAGGCCACCTTTGGCAAAAAGGCCGGATCTGTTTTAAAAACGGTCCGGAAAAACCTGAAAGAAGGGTGCCCTAATCGAGAGGGCTTTGAGTTCACTCACTCTCCTTGCCGTAGTGATCGCTACCAAAAACACCATTTGAGGGTGATCACCTTTATCATGCAGGACTCCAATGGCTCAAATGGATCCCCTATGAGGGCCTGTAAAACTAAAGAGAGCTCCCACACAGGGAAGGGGGAGATTCTGACTGGTCTCTGTCTGCTTAAGGCTTTAAAAAAACCTGGCTATCCAGGGATCCGTTGCTAGCTGTCTTTCCAGAAAAACGCTCAAAGCGGAAACCTGCCCTTTCAAGGTGCTAAGGGCTAACCCTTTCTCCGCCCCTCAGTGTAGAAATTCCAACACTGCTACAGAACTGCGTACATCGAAGGAGCTTTCTGTGCACCAGCTATTGAAACATTTCCGCACCTTCAGATGGTAACCTGCGTCTCCCTTTTTCTGCAACTTAGGAAAGTTGCACTAAATCCGAGAAACCCTTGCACCGCAGCAATATCTCCTCAGAAGCCATGCTGCGAGGTTCCACTGCTTCACCTGGGGACAACAGATTGGCCCTTGAGAAAGAAGATCCCCCTGGACTGGCAGAATCCAGGGGGGTTCCACAGCCAGGCCTTTCAGGATGGTGAACCACTGCCTCCTGGGCCAATGTGGTGTGATCTGAATGAGAGTTGTGCTCTCCGACTGAAGTTTTCTCAATACTGCTGGAATCGGTACGGGGGAGGGGTGGATTCACAGCACCTGGAGAACCGCCAGCTCTGAGCCAGAGCGTCCACTCCTAACACCCCTTCCCATCTGTTCAGGGAAAAGAAAAGGGCGCGCTTTTGCATTTTTCCTTGAGGCGAAGAGGTCCACACATGGTACCCCCCACCTTCAAGTGACCATGTTGAAGACCTCTTGGTTCAAAACCCAGTCGCCCTCCCTCAGCATTTTCCTGCTGAGGAAGTCTGCTACCTGGTTTTGTTCCCCTTTTAAATGTATCGCTGAGAGGGACAGAACATTGACCTCGTCCCAGTTGACAGCTCCCGCCAGGACCCAAAGGGATCCACTCTTGGTACCCCCCTGCCTGTTGATATAGGCTACTGCTGAGGGAGTTGTCCGACTGGATTCACATGTGCTGACCCTGAAGTTCCCCCTGAAAGGCTCCAAGTGCCAAGGCTACTGCTCTCAGCTCCCTCCAGTTGGAGGACCTCTGAGTCCTCTCTCCCCCCAGGTACCTTGTACCATCCGGGAATCTAGGTGCGCTCCCCAACCTGTGCCGCTTGCATCGGTCGTGACAGTCCTGGATACCGGTAGAATCCATTCCTGGCCCGGTGACAGATTTGCCCCCTTTCTCCACCACCTGATTTGTTACCGATATCAGAGAGTCCAAGGACCCCTGACTGTGGTCCCAGACTTTTAGAATGAACAATTGCAGAGGGCGAAAGTGTAGCCCTGCCCACCGTACTGACAACAGGGACAAAAGCAGCACCTTCTAAGTGTAGCAGTTTGAAAAGTTAATAGAAAAGATACATGATTAAAAACAGTCAAACGAGCGGTAAGGATCAGCATTATTAGCAATGTTATCCACGCTGTCCCGGGAACTGCCTGATGTTGCTGGCTGGGTGTCCATGTGTCCTCCCTTTGTCCTGTTACAGTGGTGGATCCTGCTGCTTCTGGCGAATGGGGACGGTGATGCACTGGAACAGGGCAGAGATGTTGTCACTTCCGGGTACAGGGTCAGTGGGGAGGTGCGCGAGTTCGAAGCATGCGTGCTTCTTCCTCAGGCTCTGCTGGGGGCCATATTTGAAGAGGGTTTTTGTACTAGTGCCAATTCACTGGCTAGATAGATACTGCGGCAACATATGATTCCACAAAACGAACACAATGCTATAACACTGACTTAAGTAATTATTACCAATACTTATAAAAGAGTTAGTTTTATACTTTGTAAAGTAATAGATCTCTATATAGCTATATATCTACCCAATAATTTGATAACCATCCATTCGTTAAAATTCTATAATGTGTACACACACTTTGATTTAAGAAAATTTCCTCTAAATCTTTTAATTTTCTTATAGATATAATTATAGATTGATTGACATACTGATCGCTTTCTGTAAGTATTCCAGTTCATTAGTTTAAGCTTACTGATTTTTAGTGAACACACACACACACACACACACACACACACACACCTCTATCTCTGGAACACTAAAATCCTGAGAGTCATCTATCAGATGACTTGTGCTCAACGGGCTAATGACAGGATCCTGTTCAACATTAAGATTCTTATGAGCTTTGATATTGAAATAACATTTTACAGTAATATTCCTAATGAATCTATTCAAATCCAGAAAGAGGGTGAAGGGGTTGGGGGGTGCTGTTGGAGCAAAAGTGAGGCCTCGGGCAAGGAGCGACTGCTCCAATTTGGACAAAACATGATCAGACAAGTTGAAAATCTTTTATAGTTTGCGTAGTTTCCCCCTCCTTTGTGTGTCTGCATCATCCTCCTATCCTGCCTCTATGTTGGTTTTTCTTTTTGGGCAGGACAAAAAAAAAAAAAAAGGAAGAAGGAGGAGTTGGTATTTGACGTCCACGTTTTTTTCACAAGAGGGTTAGATGAATTGAGAGAGAGTTGTGGAGTGGGCTTAGGTTTACTGTCCATAAGGGGCATAAGACCACCAGACCTGAGATGACTGGAATCATGGGGTACAGGATGCTGGTTAACAAATCTATGTTGTAAACTTCTCAACTCTGTCCAGATAGTTGAGAGCGGCGGACTTGCTGACTCCAGGTACTTTAAGCTGATGGAACCACTTCAACTAAACCACCTAAGGGTCCACGTAGAAGAGATATTGTGCCACATTGTTCACCTGAAAATGGAGAAGAAAGCAACATCTTATTAAAGTGGATCTAAAGGCTGAATTTGTCTTTTATGTCTTTTTAAGGCTTTTATACACCCTTCCTTCCCAGACCAATTTTTAGCTTTCAGCGCTCACACTTTGAATGACAATTACTCAGTCATGCTACACTGTACCCAATATAAAAAGTGTGTGTGTGCGCGCGTCTTTTTTTTTCTTCAAAAATTAAAAACACCACACACACTTTTTTTAGTTTCTATTGTAAAATTTTGCAAATAAGGTCATTCTTTCTTCATAAATTTGGGCTAAAATGTATACTGCTACATATTTTTAGTAAAAATAACCCAAATTAGTGTATATTATTTGGTCTCTGTGAAAGTTATGCCGCGTACACACGGTCGGACTTTACGGCGGACTTTGCCCGGCGGATTTTTCGACGTACTTTCCGACGGACTTTGTGAATGAACGGACTTGCCTACACACAATCCACCAAAGTCCGTCGAATTCGTACGTGATGACGTACGACCGGACTAAAACAAGGAAGTTCATAGCCAGTAGCCAATAGCTGCCCTAGCGTGCCTTTTTGTCCGTCGAACTAGCATACAGACGAGCGGACTTTTCGACCGGACTCGATTTCAACGGATAAATTTTAAACAAGTTTAAAATCTAAGTCCGTCCAACTTTTGAGAAAACAAAGTCCGCTGGAGCCCACACACATCGAATTGTCCGACGAAATCCAGTCCGCCGGGCAAAGTCCGCCGTAAAGTCCGCGGCATTAGAGTCTTCAAGCTATGATGCAAATCATTGAAAAATGATCACATCTGATCACACCTGATGTACTGAAGGCCTTATCTCATTTCTTGAGACCCAAACAAGCCAGGAAAGAACAAATACCACCCAAATTACCCATTTTTGGAAAGCAGACATTCCAAGGTTTTTAGTAAGAGGCATGGTGAGTTTTTTGAAGCTGTAATTTTTTTCCCACAATTCTTGGGAAAATGATTTATTTATTTTTGCACAAAATTGACATAGTAAGTTATTTCTCTCACAAAGCACATGCATACTTGCAATGACACCCCAAAATACATTCTGCTACTCCTGAGTATGGTGATACCACATGTGTGAGTCTTTCACAGCCTGGCCACATACAGAGGTCTAACATCCAAGTAGCACCGTCAGGCGTTCTAAGAGGATAAAATGGCACATCTCATTTGATGACAACCTATCACACTTTTGAAGACCCTGGAGCACCAGGACAATGGAAACGCCCACAAAATTACCCCATTTTGGAAAGCCAACACCCCAACATATAATCTATGAGGCATGACGAGTCTTTTGAACGGTTCATTTTTTTCCAGAAGTTTCTAAAAAAAAAAAAAAAAAAAGAGAATTTTTTTTTTTTTTTTTTTTTATACAATATTGTCCATTTATAAAGATATTTCCAACACATAGCATGTATATAGCAAAAAGGACACCCCAAAATACACTCTGCTACTCCTGAGCATGGCAATACCACATGTGTGAGACTTTTACACAGCCTGGCCCCATACAGAGGCCCAACATCCAAGTAGCACGGTCTGGTGTTCTAGGAGCATAAATTACACACAAATACCTGCCAACCTTTCAAATTGTTGAAGGCCCTTCATATTTCTAACACATAGCATGTACTGTACATACCAATTACAAACCAAAATACATTCTGCTGAGCAAAGGGTAAAGAAAAAAGATTACCTGTGGTTTTAGTAGTGCAGTGGTCCACAGAGTAGAGCATTGGTCCAGGCAGCAGGCAGGAACGTGGACAGCGACAGCAAAACAGGTATCAGGCAGTACAGGTAGAGATGTTGTCAGCACAGCCAAAGCATTGGTCCAGATAGCAGGCAGGGATGTGGTCAGCAGCAGCAAAAATATTGTCCATGCAGCAGGCAGGAATACTGTCCATAGTTAGTACATGCAGCAGGCAGAGGTATGGTCAGCACAGCCAGAGTAGTTGTCCAGGGAGCAGGCAGGACCATCAAGCTTAGGGCATCGGTCAGGAAAAAATGGGGACAGGGGTAGAGGCTTCTCCCACCCAAATCGCTTTGAAGCCTCCGGACAACTAGACCCTGTTCTGGGAACAAAGAAAACCAAAAACTGGTTTTCTGAACTCAGAATACCATTCTGGAGCCCCTCACATATGTGAGACTCCTGTGTAGCAGGGTGAAAGATCAATCCGAGGGGCAGGCAAAAACATGGTCAACAGGCTGTGGTCAGTGCAGGTAAAAGAGGCAGAAATAGACGGTAGGCAGAGGCATTGTCGATACAGTCCAGTGTCAGTTCACGTGAAAGGCAGAAACATGGCGGATAAACAATGCAGGCGGTAGGCAGCGGCATAGTCAAGAAACAGGTCAGGGTCAGTTCACATGGAAGACAATGATATGGTTGGTTGAGACAGGGAAATATTCAGGACAGAAATTGAAAATGGGGAAATGGCAGTATTAGAATTATGGGCTAATAGTTTTCCAGAGTGTGATATCGCTTGAAGCATTCTCCGATGCAAAGGCCAGGTTGAGAGGGACAGTCTGGACAATGGAAGCTGGTGTCTTTCCCAATTCCTCTTTTGGTGCACACACAGCATTTTTTTGGCGTCGCCTTCCGGATCCTGATGGTGGAATATGGTCCTGAAAATGGCGCTCATGTAGTCTGCTGACACAATCTGAGTGAATGCTTTCTGGGGGGGATCCTTGTTGGTAGATCAGGGCAGTGACAATGTCTTCAATAAACTTTATGAAGGTGGTGGCTGTTTCCATTGATTTTTGGTAGATGAAAGAATTTAAAAAGGGCCAAATGAAAAAAGTAAATTGCGACTTTTTTGTACCAGAAGGAGGATTTTCGTGTTGAAAGATAGGGCTGCAACATTTGGATTGTTTAAATCCACCCCCCCCCCCCCCCCATGAATTTATTGTACTCGTTGATACAGGAAGGCTTGCGAACGTGACCGCCACTTCTGCGAAGTTCCACCGAGGTGTCATCGTGGACGGTGGACATCATGTATACGTCTTTCCTATCCCTCCACTTCACAGCCAACTCTTCCTTTTTCCTCAAGCTTGCCGATCCCCCCCTTTGAATGGTTGTGGTGACAAGATGCTGTTGGAAGCCCTTTCGGTTTTTCCCTTGTTGTACCACAGGCCAAAGTTTTTTTTTTTTTTTTTTGGGTACAGGTGGTGTAGAAGGGGCAAACTGGTGTAATAGGTGTCCATGTAAATATGATACCCCTTTTGGAAGAGTGGGAATGCCAACTCCCAAACTATTTTTCCACTTATTCCCATGTACGATGGACACTCAGGGGGCTGGAGCTGGGAATCTTTGCCTTCGTACTCGCGGAATGAGTGCACATAGCCATGGCGCTTTCACAGAGCTTGTTGAGCTTCAAGCCATACCTTGCCCTCTTACTGGGGATATATTGCTTGATTCCCAGCTGGCCTGTGAAATGCACCAGGGATTCGTCCACAGATATGTTTTTGTCAGGGACATAAACTTCGGCAAACTTCTTGGAAAAAAAATTAGGGGGTGAATTTTATATAGTTTATCAATGTTTGGGTGATTTCAGGGATGGGGGGGGGGCACTGTGACTTGTCACTGAAATGCAGGAAGTGCATTATAATTTCGTATCGGGACCTGGAAATGGCCGATGGGTTTGGTCAACCAATACTTATGCATTTCATTTTTTTTGTAAGCCCCATGTTGAGCGTTAGGCCTAAAAACAATTTAAGCTCCACCACTGTTAGGGGTCTCCATTCAAAAGGGCGGGCATAGCTGGAGCTGGGGTTGGTTGCAATGAATTGTTGGGCAAAAAGGTTGGTTTGATCCACCATGCCATGAATTAATTTGTCAGGGAAAAATTAAAAAAATCCATTTGGGAAAAACTTGTAGTGTTGACCTGCACACCTGGCTGTAAAAGGGGGGGAAAATCGTGGCTGACCCTGTGGTAGAAGGCAGCCACAATGGGTTTGCCAAGGCATCTGGAAGCTGGGTTTGGGCCCTAATTCTTTGGCGTGCACTTGTACTGGGCCTTTCCTCCTGGGGTCTAGCAGCGCTTGTACTGGTCCTCTCCTCCCGGGGTCTACCGACGTTGGCACCACTGGTAGCTGCCTGGTGTTCAGACCGTCTTCTTTTTGGACAGATTGCTCCCTCCTCCGGGGGGGGGGTTATATTCCGTACCAGAATCGGAATCAGAACTGAGCAGTGAGAGCTCCCCGTTGCGCTCATTGGTCAGACTGAGTATTTGGTATGCCTCTTCTGGGGTGTACACCTTTCTGGACATAGTGGCTGTAGGTACTCTGGTGGCGGGTACTCCTGATGGACAGGTACTCGATGACAGGGAGCAATCTGGGCACAGTAGTTCATATATAGTAATGTAATATGTAACTCACTGTTAGCTGATCTCCTCACACTGGATCGGTGTGTGAAGAGGAGAACCCAGCAACAACAGTTACACACAGATGTTTGTTTACATTTAGTGACTGGTTGTCATTGGACACAGCAAATCACTAGAGAGCCAATTTCATTGGCCCTCTACACTGATCGGGGCTGGGCTGTATCCAAAGGAAAAGCCTCAGCCCCGATCGCCGCTCTGCCCGCGGGCGCCGTGCACGCCACTACACAAGCAGCTCTGCCTAGTGACCAATGACAGCCGGTCACGCTGCTATGGAAGCTACGCCACCCGCCGCTGCTCCAATACCCCCATCGGGGAAAGGCTGTGTCCCGAGGGACACACCGGATACCCGATTGCCACTCTGCGGGCGCCCGGGAGCACGTGTGGGTGCAGTGCACACCGCTACACAAGCAGCTCTGCCTAGAGACCAATGACAGCCTGTGGCTGGGTATTGAAGTGATTAAAGGTTAAAAAAAAAAAAAAAAGCCACACACACACACACACACACACACACACACACACACACGCAGCTCCCCCAGCCCCTCCTAAGATTACCCGAGATATAGAGCCAGCGCGCTGTGCACATTGGCCTTCTCCCTCGTTCTAAGCTCAGTGACAGCAATGGGAGCCATTGGCTCCTACTGCAGTCAATCACAGCCAGTGAGGAGGGGGTTGGGGCAGAGCCATGCTCTCTATGGACAGACAGAGCTGGCTTTGTTGAGTCTGCACAAGTGTCCCCATAGCAAGCAGCTTGCTATGGTGGGCACTTGGTGAGGGGAGGAGCCATGAGTTCCGGGGGAACCTGAACATAGGATCAGGGCTGATCTGTGCAAAACCATTGCACAGAAGCAGGCAAGTATGACATGTTGGTTATTAAAATGGGGGTTACAGTCACTTAAGATCATAACATTTGTAAAATTGGCTTTCCAAAAAAAAGTGTCCAGATTAACCTTGCAGTGTGTGTGTGTAATATTTGATATTTTTTTACCTGCCGTCTGAATTTCTTTGATTCCGATGTCTCCAAATACTTTGAGTACTTTGTATACTGTATATACAAGAGACACATTACATTATACAGGTTTTTACCTTGGCTGCTCCTATCGCCATTTCCTCTGCTGCTACAGCGGTGATCTCTTCATCTTTGGATCTGTAAGAGAGCCATGAACGAGTGATTTAGTTTTATAGCATTATAAAACATCTGTTAAATAAAGCTAGGTTGAATATGTACCGCTGTCTGCCTAATGACTCCGGAAGGACAATGCTTCCCCTGGCCTTAAGAAAACTTGTACAAAACTGAGGAGGCGTGACTGAACTTGGGTGCTCCAGGTCTTCGCATGCAATGATGCTGAGCTGTCTGACCACATGGCGCATCTTTGACCGTGCCTCTTCAACAAATTCCTGTATCTTGGCCTCATCCGCATTCTTCCTGCAAGCTCTTATCAGGTGTGTTAAATGCATGCTTTGCATTTTGAAGCAAATCTTGCAAACCAAGGGTATCCTTGTGGTTCTGGGGAGAAAAACCCTTTTAGGAATCTCTTCGGTAGATCCCTCGAAGGAAAGAAAACGGCATAATGTAGGGCCAGCTCTAGAAATGTACCTAAAGAACTTCCCCTGGGGTTTTGAAAATGAAAAGCAATCAGTTACATGTACTGTAGCTACTGACGCTGCATTTTTCGACAAAGCCTGAGTTAGATTTGAGTGGAGTCCTTTTTAAAATGTTCTCCACCTTTTTTAGTCTATAAATATCTGGACTCCACAACGAATGGAAAATTTACCAAGATCTTAGCAAACAGGACTCCACCCAAAAAAATGGTCATTCTACAAAATATTGGGGGGGTGGGGGGCACACACAATGGCACTCTGGGTGAGACATGACCTTGTAAATATTGTATTTGTTATTTTTTTATAGCCACACACTTCTAACATATTGGTGGATATGCTCTACTAAACTATAGAGACACCTGAGTTCAAAGTTCTTCATAATTGTGATTTTATAAAAAGGTCTCATCTCTTTACTCGCTTAACACTTCTTCCCAAATATGTAAACCATAGAACTCCTTTTAATGTATGTGGTTTTAGTTTTCTGCCTTAGTGCCTGCAATGCTTGGTTTTAGAGCAGCATACATTAGAACTCTGCTGCACAGGAATCTATTTTTATTTGTGCTTTTGTCTGCTGTTCATCTTTATGCTAATGTTTCTACATTAGAAATTGTCCAAAAAATTTTATGGCCCTTTGTCATTTGCAGGATCAATGCAGTAATGTCCATGGTGACCGTGGCTGACATTTTTGCAAACATACCTGTTTAATAAAGTTTTGTTTAAGGCCCATAGTGCATTATACAAGTTGATTGTTGCATCTCCTTTAGCCTTGCCAGCAACTATGAAGTGCAAGGACCTGCCTGATTTGATATCGCAGGGATTTGTCATCCTACCTGCACAGTTCGGGTAAATTAAATAGGCATGCACCATCCGGATTGCTAGTGTACAGCCAGCCTACATCTGCATAGTGCAAGACAAACCAGATGCAGGCAGAGTGCCTAATTGTTTGCAGTCCAGATATAACTATACAGTACAAAGTAGTCTCCTTCCCTTAGTCCTTAACCACCTCAGCCCTGGACGATTTTATCCCCTTCCTGACCAGAGCACTTTTTACAATTTGGCACTGCGTTACTTTAACTGACAATTGCGCGGTCATGCAACGCTGTACCCAAACGAAAGCGTCCTTTTTCACCCCCACATATAGGAGCTTTCTGTTGGCGGTATTTGATCACGTCTGCGGTGGTTTAGTTTTTGCGAGAAAAAAAAAAAAAAAAACACACACACACACACACACGACAATTTAAGAAAACAATATTTTTTACTATAATAAAATATCCCCAATAAAAAAAAAAAAAAAAAAAAAAAAAAAAAAAAAACACAAACTCATCAATAAGTGTATATTGATACAAACTATGGTAAAGATTTATGGCTTTTTTTTTTTTTTTTTTTTTTTTATTAATACTAATAATGGTGGTGATCTACGATTTTTCGTGGTACTGCGGCAGACAGATCGGACACGCGACACATTTTTGGGGACCATTGACTATAAATATGCATTGATTAATGTGTAAATGTCACTGGCAGGGAAGGGATTAAGACTAGGGGGCAAATGTGTGTTCTCTCAGCATGTTCCAATTGTGTGAGGATAGGACTGACTAGGGGAGGAGACACATTGTTGTTCCTACTTAGTAGGAACAATGAAATGTCTCCTCTCCCCTGACAGAACAGGAATTTGTGTGTTTACACACACAATCGCCGGCCACCCGCATCGGCTCCCCTGCCGTGCAGCGGGCGCGCACCCTCTGGCGGCTCTTAAAAGGTAACCCGGGGTTTCATGCAGGGGTGCCATTCTGCCCCCGTAAAAAGACGCGAGCCGGTCGGGAACCAGTTAAAAAGTAAACCCTGATGGGTTTTTCTTCCTCTTTTGTTCCCTTCAAGGTAAAAGCATAATAGGCTAGTAAGCATCACAACAATTTGCAGTATGCTAAAAGCTGCAGAGGAGCACTTGCACTTCAAAACAGTCACCTCTGTCACATTACATTGGCATCACATTGTTTGAGTAAATCCAAAAGATTGTATGTGACCAGCCTAAATACACATAATACAAGAGTAAACTATATGCATGCAATGTGTTGAATTATGTTTACAGTCAAAATCATTTTTCTACACAGTATTCACTAGTCTTTACCCTTGCAAAATCTATAATGCTTTGAAGTGTAATATAGTGCACATAGTTTAAAAAAATAATGAATGCAGCAAATGTGTTTGTCACAGGGATGGTGGTGTAGATCAGGCAAAAACGGATGACATTTGAGCAGCACTGCAAGAGTTAAAGCAATTCTGACAAAATAGAAAACAAACTGAAGGCGCCTCTAAGAGCAGTAATCACAAAATTTTTAAGGGAAAGGAAGGGAAAGGCTCATCATATCCGTAAGAGAAGGGTATGTAGAGTCCAGCGAGAGGAAGTCCTGAGGGCGATCCAGTATGCAACCAGTTATGAGTCCCAGCCGACCAGCAGAAGGGAGCCACAGGGAGAAACCACCAGGAAAAAGCCGTGCTACCAGGGCCAGCGTGGACCGCAGTGATTCGGAAATGGAAAAGGGACGGGAAGCGTTTCCAGAGCGTGCAATTGGCTCCTTCATGCCAATAATGGAAAGTAAAGGACAGGTTTATATAGCAGCAAGGGAGGCGGGTTAGGGGCAGAACCACAGTCAGGGAAAAACAGCAGCAGCTGAATAGTTAATACAGAACCCATGAAAGGGAGATTTAAAAAAACAAACAAACAAAAAAAAACCTCCTCCTCCTCACACACAAATGAAAGGACTACAATTACCAGCATGCAATGTAATAACCACACATGGAAAAAGGAATCTGCTGAATAAAAAACTAAAAATCAGAAAAGCTACAAATGCTAGCATTCCATGTAATGAAGAAATTAGTCATAAAGTACATGGACTAAAAGTACCATCACTCTATATAAACGGTGACAATAGTCAAAGTTTATGGACTACAACTACCAGCATTCCATGTAATGGTGAAAATAATCATGGAGTTTATGGACTACAGGTGCCGGCATTCCATGCATAAGGTAAGAGGACAGCTATATACATGGTGGTAAGCCTGGAATTAGATCAACTGGACTGGAAATTCTAGCAGTACATACATGTGCAACTGGAAAGCAGCTGAACTCAAGTATACCAGTATCTCACACATCAGACAACATGAAAAAAGTGACGTGTGTGTGTAATGGCAGTATATTATAAGATATCAGGGTGATTCAGCTCATGTGTATGCAATTTGAAGAAACACATGTTAGGCCTAGGTTTATTCCCCAGACCTGTATGCTTGGGTCAAGCTCTCTACTAGCTTACCTAGGGTTCAAACTGCCATCTCTCTAGCAAACAGTCTGTCTCCAAGTGGGAACCCTGAGCTCTCTCTGGGATGTTTATGAACCCAGCCACAGGTGTGCAATCAGCATGCCTCCGTTTACAAAAACCAGTGTGAAAGTGCTAATCCACACCGTGACTCGGGGTCGCCTCTCAACAATATACACAACGGAGGACACTGATGGTAGAAGACCCCATACACACTATTAAATTTTATGCAGATTTTTGTCTTCAGATTTACCAAAACCATATAATATGAGGTCAAACCTTAAGAGTTTCAATTTGTATGCAATCAGGCAGGCCCTTGCACTACATGGTTTTGGTAAATCTGCAGAAAATCTAATAGTGTGTATGGGGCCTTAGAGGGAAAACCAATTTTTCCTTATAATAGGATGAATGATGTACTAGTATAAACACTGTTATACAAGATGTGATTATGTATATATAAATATAAATGTCGACTATGTGAACTTACAGTTCAGCATGAAGCGATTCTGCCGACTGTGTGTGTATAATAAATTGTTTCTGAACCTAAAAACACAAATGAAGGGATGAAAGGGGTTGTTGTCATCACAGGTGATATCATTTGCTGTTCACTGATTGCAGTATTCTATTCTGTATCACCCCAAGGTAATACTTAAAATCTGGCCTGTTGGTTGGTCCGGAGGACTGGAGTTGAGAACCACTGCTCTAGAATAAAGGAGGACTGCCTGGGATTCAACATCTGGTCCTAATAATTGTAATGCACTGATAAATCAACTTACAGTAAACCAAAAAGAGCACAAGTGTACCTGTAACAAAAAAAAGCCTATCTATATAGCGAATGTAACATTTTACAAGAAACACTGAAATCATCTCCTTATCCATATTTTTGCTGGCCATACACATCAGACAATCTGATAATAATAATAGTGGTGCCTTTTTTGAATTGCAGGTACTCCCGTGCACCTTTCAGTTTACTGTAAGTTGTGGCGATGCTCTTTGTGAATGAGGCATATCTGAGTTAGGCTCGGTTCACACTTCCTGTGCGGGTTCCCGCATTGCATGTCTCTAGCAAGCAGTTCACATTGCCCTATGCAGACCACTGTGGGTGTCAATATAAAGTTAATGACACCCCCAGATTGATCCCGCATCCAATTCGCAATAGTGTGAACCCAGCCTAATGCCCCGTACACACGATCCGAAAATCGTACGAAAAATGCCGCATTCGAAACGATCGTACGATAATCGGATCGTTAGTACAGAGCTTTCGAGAGCCGATCAGGACAGTTCATCCGATATTATTCTATCGGACATGCACGGAAATTTTTTCCGTACGATGCCCGATCGTACGATTTTCGTTTAATCGGTACAGCTATCGTTCGAAAATGCAATACAAATGCATTACAACACATGACATCGTTTCCGAATTTTTATTCTGTCGTACGGGAATTTTCGGGACTTTAGTAAACTCATCAGATTCGATGTGAGATTAGCAGGCAAACATAAACGGACGATCATTCGTCCGATATTCGGATCGTGTGTATGGGGCTTAAGGCTCCATTCACACTAGCACGTTTTTTGATGCATTTTGCATTTTGCAGAAATGCATGGGAATTTTTTAACATGGGTTCCTATGGAACATGTTCACATCAATGCCTTTTTGTACCTCTGCATTTTTAGAACGGGGTCAGGGACTTTTTTTCATGCAAAATGCAGCGTTTTGCAGCGTTCTGGTCCTTTGAATTCCATTAAATGCAGCGTTTTACATGTAATAGAATTCAAAGGACCAGCATCAAAAATGCAAGTGCAGCGTTTTTGCAGCATTTTTACAGCGTTTTTGGTGCGTTTTGCTTTTTTTAGACTGTATACAGTCTAAAAGAAACTGTAAAAAAAAAACAAACAAACCGCAAAACGCTGCAAAAATGCTGTAAAAACGCTTAAAAAATGCTGCTCAAAAACGTGGCAAGCATCACAAACAAAACTCCAAAAACGCTCAAAAGCAACATGCATAGATGTGAATCGAGCCTAAAAGCCGGTTCTCATCTGTGTGATGCCTTTTTCAGTGAAATTAGAGATTTTTACACTTGAGAAGAGGTGAAGGTGGGGTATCATTCTGTGTCAGTGGGATATTGGAGTAGCGGGGGGAGTAATGTATGACTTGAGCTGTAAATGCTAAGATTAAAATAAAAAATGTGCGGAGCAGGACAGTGATATCTATCATGGATGAGAATGAGATATAAGCCCTGGTTCACATTGATTGCGAGAATGAAATTGTGCGAGTTCAGCATGTCAGTCCCCACTTCAGGGGCGAGTTCAGAGACGCAAATACGGCGTTGCACCGATTTGGATGGTGCCATTGCTGGCAATTGCCACGTGTTTGGCATGTCAAATTGCATGTGAAGCAGGACTTATGGACAGTGTGAACTCTGTATTTACCGGGCAATTGCAGATTACCCAAAAGAATGTAGCAGAATACATTTTGACCTAAATTCATGAAGAAAGATTATTATTATTTATTTATTTTTATTTTTTTAACCGATACAAAGAAAACTGTGTTTTTTTCAGAATCTCTTTTTGTTCTTTTTTCATTTATTTAGCAAAAAAATAAAAAACCCAGTGGTGATTAAATACCACTAAAAGAAAGTTGTTGTGTGAACATTCAGTTTGAGTACATTGATGCATGACCGCACAACTGCCATTCAAAATGTGACAACGCTGAAAGTTAAAAATTGGCCTGAGCAGGAAGGAGGTAAAAGTGCCCGGTATTGAAATGGTTAAAATTGCAAAAAGGCAAAACTTTATTTTGGATAGAGTGGAGAGGGAATAAATCACCTGTTGTGTTTATTAATTGCTTCCTCTGCCCCTATTTAGAAGATTCACCCACTCTATCTGTCCTGTTTACTGTTATCAAAAGTAAAATAAAGTCCCAAAGTTTGGGTTGTCCCCAGAACTCGATTAGAGAGAATCTTCCAATGAAGACACTAGTTCTGCTGACCTGGGGAGCCCCAAGGATTTCCTCACTTCCTGTTTTGGCTATGGGACAGGAAGTGAAGGTAAATCTCCGAAATGGGACACCGATGACAAAAAATCCTCATACAATCCAAAATGATAAAAAAAGTTTTGCCTATAGTTCTACTTTAAACAATAATTTAAAAAAATGAATATAAATATGGAACCTTTAATAAGTTATAGACAACAATGACCAGATAGATTTATGCAAATAAATTAGAACTGTTCAAATCCTAAAAATGGACAATTAGAACAAAAAGGCAACCCTGTATCCGAGTGTTCTCAGGGTCATGTGATCTACCTTGAGTGCCTATGTTGGAGAATTGTACATCTCTAATAAGCAAAAGAAGTTTTCAGTTTTTGAATTTCAAACTACCAATAGAATGAAGGGTTTTATTTTACCTTCGGAGCTCATGTATGGTGATTGGGTGACAGTCATGTATGCGGCTGTCGCTTTCTGTCTCTCTGTCCTTGCTTTTGTGTCTGTCTGTGACAAGCAGAGAAGTAGCTATATATATATATATATATATATATATGTATTCAATTTAACTGTACAGACATTGAGTCTAATGCTGGCCATACACTATACAGAAAATCGGCCGAACCCATTTTCGAAAAACGAACGTTCGACCGTGACCGCAAACGATCGTGCCATCATATAATGTCCGATAATCTGTTCAGTGGACATGAATAAATAATTTTGTGTTCGTTTTTTTACATATACCTAGTGCAGGCAGTTCGGACGGGAAACACATTAACCTTGCAATTTATCGTACGTTCGGCAGAAATTTTCCAAACATGCCGTTCGTTTTTTTTCCACAAAAACGTCACAAACGATTATCGATTTGTACCCACTAACTTGCCGAAAAACGAACGAAGTGTCCATACGAACGATTTTTCGGCCGATTTTTCGTATAGTGTATGGCCAGCATTAGAATAGATAGATTTTTTTTGTTAGGAAACAAGCAAGTATGCTGATACATGTAGTTCTATAGCTTTTAACTTGCAAGGTTCTGCTGCTACTTAATAACCACCTGTTGTTGATTCAATTAGCTCCACACCCATTTCTATTTAACCTTGGTTCATTGGCACAGCATTTGCTTAAGCAGCAGCTAGTGTGCCTAGAGTCAGGGTACCTGGTGGGGTGGGGGTGGGGTGTAAGAGTGTGATGTCTTGTGGTCCTGGCCTCAGAGGATTCCAAGTGACCCATTTACCCCTAGTGATCCTGTAGACAGATGCTCCTTGTTTTTAGTGTTTGTTTGCAAGCATCCCCCAGTGTCTTATTAGGCTGTCTCCTGTGACTCTGTGTGTTCCTGCATGCATCCTGTGTTCTTGTATCTGTTCTGTCATTTGAGCATTGCAGTGCTATTGTGTATGTTTCCTCTGTACCTTTTTACCAGCTTTCAGCCTTCCACCCCCCTCTGTGATCTCTTGTATATTTCTCTTCTTTTTTAGCATCACCTGTGTCTGCTTCAATGTCTCCAAATGTATTTCCAGTCTGTTTCATGCTCTTTGTCCCTGTGCACTTCATAGGAAGCACTTCCTGTTAATCTCTGTGCATTGCTATTGACTCCTAGACTGTTCTCAGTGCCATTGTAAGGCTCTGCACCTATTCCCAGTGTCTGTTTCCTTGTATACCTGTTAGCTTGAGCTGTAATCCCTTTTGCCTGATGACCCTTGTGCTTCAGTGCTGCAAGAGATTCATATCTATTTATCAGCCTTTAGTTCCCATTAGCTGCCTGCTCTGGTTAGTCTGAGAATCGCAACCTGAGGATCGTCTGCAGCGCAACCCATCTCCACCTTCAGGAGCTCTGGAGAAAACCAGGCGATTCCTTAGACTCTGCGCCTCGGCCCTTCCAAGGGCCCTCACCTTTGCTGTATATGTTGGCATGCAGTGTTCTCACCAGACTATCGATAGGTATCCTTCCTGTCCCAATATTTTTGGCGTACCGTTCCCTGGGATCCTCCTTGTGCACCTCAGTGTTCCTTGTTCCTGTAACCTATGCATCCCACTGCAGTAAGTGTTTCTTAATAGCTTACAATGTCTTGCTGGCCTGTAAGGCCAGTGCTGTGTTCTACTCTTGCCATGCCTGTGAATTCTGTATTTGGTGTTTTCCAAAATCATTCTTTGTTCTGCCCTATACCAGGTCTTGCTGTAGCCTGCATGGATACTCCCCATACACCGCCATCCAGCATGGAGGGTCCCTGATCCATACCATACATGACAGTCCCTATTTATGACCGCAGCACAAAGAACCAATTGATTGGCAGTCTCTTGCAATCTGGTCTTGATCAAATTCTAAGGTAAGAAACAGTATAAAAAGTCAATTGTTTAAATGCTACAAAAGTCCAGATGGGAGGATAAAGCTTAGTAACAGATAACTGTTTCATTACTGTCCCAGTCAAAGGCAAGGAGTGAGTCAGTAAAGGCCTAGTCTCCCAAAAAAGTTCTTTGAAATCTTGAGATGGAAAAGTGGCACTGCAGGGCACAGCTATAGATGGAGTAGGATTTTTTTATTTTTATATAACGTGTATTAGCTTGGGTTCTCATTTTAATGTGAATAGTAAGATTAAATGAATGGACACACTCCATACAAGGTAGAGTGTAATGCTTACTCGGCTAATAATGTTGATAATTTCGATGGTATGGTAGAGGCAGGTGATTTCCAGATTCTTACACGACTGTTAAATTCATTGACGTCTGCCCCTTACTCTAAGGGACATTTTAGTCCTACCATAGTCAAATTCCAGCTCGGTCTTCTTTGGCCATGAGCAGAACACGGGTGGTGCCATCATTCTGGTATGCCATCTCTGGCTTGAGATTTATCTTCTCCCTTGAGGCTAGGTTCACACTAGTGTGCATTGGATGTGGGTTTCCCTGCATCCAATTTGCATGACAGCAGATTGTTATCAGCTTTCTATGGAGCCGGTTCACATCTCCCGGGGCGGCTGTGGAGCGGCTTGTAAGGAGTCCTGTGCCTTCTATGGTCCATTTCAGGGCTGAATTCAGGCAAAGAATTTTGGCCCTGAAACGGCTAACAGAGATGCACCAGACCCCTTCTGCGAGCCGCATCTGTCTTTGTAAACCCAGCCTGAATAATTAATAATTCTTCCTGGCAAAAATTGTGGGTGAAAGGGGCAAGGGACATTCTTTGTGTTGATACAAATCCTTTAGTGGTTTCTCTTGTATTTAAAGAGAAAAATACACCCCATTTCCTACACAGCCATGGGATTTACGAGTAGTTATCTTTCAGGAGACATGATCAAGCCATGATAGTTGCAAACCCTTTGCCTTTTCTGGAAGGTATAGTATTAAGGGTGGGCTTAGATTGGGGCACATCACTTCCTGTTTTTGGGGGTCTTGTGCATCTTCCACCTGTGCTCTGACCATGTTGGGTCTCTGGTTGTTTAGGACATCCTGTGCCCTTAGAAGGTTCATTTTCCATTCTTTCTCCTGAATTTTAAAACTGAAGCTGCTTTTCTGTAGGTGTATTCCACTTGAAAAATACTGAGTAAAGGGATGTGACTTTGAAACTTAGACGGTTTATAAGAATATAATACGATCTATATATGTGCTAGAGCACAGGTACATTCATAGTGATTACAATGCTTTTAATTTGTACATGTAGAGCTATCAGTTCTCAGATATTGATATGAACGGTGTACTGCGGTGTGTGGGTTTATTGGGTCCCATGGGAAACATCCAGAATGTGTGCCTGAAAGCCACCTACCTCCCTGTCAATGAGTCTCTTTATAACCTTTTGCCTCAAGTCTCCAGGCAATTTGCAGCTCTAGAAGGCAAAAGTGTGTGTGTGTGTGTGTGTGTGTGTGTGTGTGTGTGTCCTAATTGGGTCTCTAATTTCCCATCAGCACTTCTGGTAAATGTCATCAATGCACTGGGCAGAGTGAGGAGGGAAGAGGTACAACACCACATCCAGTTCCTTCAGACAATGTTTCATGCAGTTGGGAGCCAGAAATGTCTCCCTGCCTTACAGTTCAAAATTGCTCAGGGGGGCTAAGAGGGCGCCTATAATGTTACTATTCCATACACAACCCCACCCCCAGAAATGGTTATGCTGGAGTTGGTCAAATGTGACAATTAGTACGTCACAATAGGAAGTTTAAACCTTCACATTGACAAAAAAATGTTTTCTGTTTGTCTACAAAATAGTTGTAAAATACAATATTTATGCTCCCCTCTAATGGTGTTTTTAGGTTAATGGCCTATTTGCACAACTGAAAAATGTTTACTTGTCTGTGATGTAGTGGACTTTGGTTGTTTGAGAGATCACCTTGTTGCCTTGGTCACAAAGTGGTCATCTTTGTTCAGAAATCTGCAGGGTCCTGCTGTGTACCTCAGTGACGGTGACTTCCACGGTGTCTATTAAACTCGACAGAACCTCAGCAATTACTGAGGTATCTGTTGAATGATAACAAACGGATGTTATGATATAAACACATTAATCATGGTGACACTTTGGATGACTGATAGTATTCGTAAATGTTGTAACATCAGCCGCACGTGGAGAAAGTACAGGAAGGTCATACTGTCTCTCCTCCAGCCCTTCATTTTTGCCCTTTTGACATTGATATCAGTGGGGAAGGGGGGAGTTGCATACAGGCATAGTCAGCAAAATTAAATGCTTACATTGTGTATTGCAATCAGTATCATTACCCAGTTTTTTTTACTTTACGTGGGAAGCTCTCGTTTATCTTCCTAATATTCTTTTAGATATGTTTGATATATTGAAATTACCTTGGTTGGTCTTCCTGTCTCCATCTCTTCCACTACAATGAGATTCTATAAAACTATTCACTATCAGAGCTGTAAGAGAAAGCCATGAATGAGTCTGTAATTTTATAGCATGATTGTTAACCATCCGTTAAACAAAATTTAAGTTTCCTGAAGACTTTATAAGAATGCTTATCCTGGCCTCAAGTTCTTTAAACCCCATCATGCCGACCTGACACGTGCGGCCTCATGGAACTGGGCTTTTTTTTTTTCCCCCCCCCATGAGGGCCCCGTACTAATGATTGGGACCCGGATCTCCTGATTCTGGGTCACTTGATCGCTGTGGTAGCCTCTGGCTACCAGTTATCAGTCACTGTGAAGTCTACCCCTGCGTTTGGGTCTAGTAAGGGTCAAAGGTCTTGGTCAGTATATTTTGAGCAGAATTTGTTGTTTTTTTATTGCCATTCATCTGTTTTTAGGTAGGACAAAAAATGGCAAAATGCGCACTATTGCTTCTGAGCTGTACTACGGAAACAAGCAACAAATATACACCATGTGGTATTGCAATCGCCAGGAGCTGGATAATTTTATTTTGGGTCGTTCTTTGGTGACATGTTCTTTGGTGGCATGTTATGGTAGTAACAAATATATACAACTAAATTTAACCACTTGACCACTGGGCACTTAAACCCCCTTCCTAACCAGACCAATTTTCAGCTTTCGGTGCTCACACTTTGAATGACAATTACTCAGTCATACAACACTTTACCCATATGAAATTTTTGTCCTTTTTTTCACACAAATAGAGCCTTCTTTTGGTGGTATTTAATCACCGTTGGGTTTTTTATTTTTTGCGCTATAAAAGAAAAAAGACTGAAAATTTGGTAAAAAAATGAATTTTTCTTTGTTTCTGTTATAAAATTTAGCAAATTAGTAATTTTTCTTCATAAATTTTGGCCAAAATTTATACTGTTACATATCTTTGGTAAAAATAAGTACAACTTGGTGTATATTATTTGGTCTTTGTGAATGTTAGAGAGTCCAAAAGCTATGGTGCCAATATCTGAAAATTGATCACACCTGAAGTACTGACGGCCTATCTAATTTCTTGAGACCCTAACATGCCAGAAAAGTACAAATACCTCCCAAATGACCCCTACTTGGAAAGAAGACATTCCAAGGTATTTAGAAAGATGCATGATGAGTTTTTTGAAATTGTCATCTTTTCCCACAATTCTTTGCAAAATCAAGATATTTTTTTTTTTCACAAAATTGTCATATTAGAAGGTTATTTCTCACACACCGCATATGCATACCACAAATTACACCCCAAAACACATTCTGCTATTACTCCCGAGTACGGCGATACCACATGTGTGAGACTTTTACACAGCGTGGCCACATACAGAGGCCCAACATGCACGGAGCACCTCCAGGCGTTCTGGAGCACCCAGGCCAATTCTTATATTTCCCTCCTACATGTAAAAATAATAATTTATTTGCTAGAAAATTACATAGAACCCCAAAACTATATATATATATATATATATATATATATATATATATATATATATATATATATATATATATATATATATATATATATATATATATATATATATAATTTTTTTTTAAGCAAAGACCCTAGAGAATACAATGGCGGTTGTTGCAACTTTTTATCTCGCACGGTATTTGCGCAGCAATTTTTAGAACGCGTTTTTTGGGGAAAAAAACAGTTTTGTGCTTTAAAAAAAACAAAACAGTAAAGTTAGCCCAATGTTTTTGCATAATGTGAAAGATGAAGTTACGCCGAGTAAATAGATACCTAACATGTCACCCTTCAAAATTGCACACTCTCGTGGAATGGTGCCAAACATCACTAAAAAGTCTCCATAGGTGACGCTTTAAAATTTTTTTATTGGTTACATGTTTTGAGTTACAGAGGAGGTCTAGGGCCAAAATTATTGCTCTCGCTCCAACGTTCGCAGTGATACCTCACATGTGTGGTTTGAACACCGTTTTTATATGTGGGCGGGACTTACGTATGTGTTCGCTTCTGCATGCGAGCACACGGACATGGGCGCTTTAAAAATTTTTTTTTTTTTTTTTTTTTTTTTTTTTTTTTTTTTTTTTTTTTTTTTTTTTTATTGTTTATTTTACTTTATTTATTTTAGTTTGACACTTTTTTTTCCCCCCCCCAAAAAAATTTTTGATCACTTTTATTTCTATTACAAGGAATGTAAACATCCCATGTAATAGGAATATGGCATGACAGGTCCTCTTTACAGTGAGATATGGGGTCAATAAGACCTCACATCTCACCTCTAGGCTGTGCCTGAAATAAAAAAAAAAAAACGATCTTGGCTTCGATCGTAGCGGTGAGTCGGTAGAAGCACCGGAGGGTGGCGGGAAGGGGGGGCGTCCCCTCTCGCCTCCCATAAGAACGATCAAGCAGTGGAACAGCCGCTATGATCATTCTTATGGTGTAGGAAATCGCCGGCTAAAAAAGCTGATATCTGAATGATGCCTGTAGCTGCAGGCATCATTCAGATATCCCCGCTCAAAGTCAAGGACGTCATATGACTGTGGGTGGGAACTGGTTAAAAATTGCGGAGTAGTGCAGGGTATATTGCGGGGTATATTGCGGAGTATTGCTGGGTATATTGCAGAGTAGTGCAGGGTGTAGTGCCGGGTATATTGCGGAGTAGTGCCGGGTATATTGCGGGGTATTATGCAGAGTATTGCGGGGTATTATGCAGAGTATTGCGGGGTATTATGCAGGGATGGCTGAGCATGGAGGGATGGATGTGACTACAATTGTCGCTGAGCACCGCTGTGGGCCCTACACATGCAGCCCACAGCGATGCTGCCATCCGATCCCTCCCCCTCTCCCCTCGCACTGTACCGATCGGTACACAGAGGGGAGGGAGGAACCGGCGTCATGACATGACGCCGGTCTGTTGACATGTGATCGCTCCGTCATTTGATGGAGCGATCGCATGGTAAATGGCCGCGATCAGCGTCACGGAAGTTCTCGGGTGCGCGCCCCAGGGGGCGCGCGAGAGCAGTATTCTGGGAGAACTAGCCGACCGCGCTGTAGCCATCTTTCGGCTATGGCCCGGTCGGCAAGTGGTTAAACTTTTTTTTTTTTTTTTTGGGCCAGTTTTCCTTTGATAACAAATCAGGAGATATCATAACACTTTACTATTAAATAAGAGCCCAATTTGTCCTGAAAAAAACAAGGCATAATCTACCTGAATGTTCAAAGTATTTGTGATAGTAAAACTTTACATAACGCTTGTCAAAATTGCAGAATTGTGCTTGGGCTTTAAGATTTGTTTTACTCTTAGGTGTAAAGAGGCTAAAAAAATCATGTAAAACTGCTGGGGTTTGACAGCATGTGTGCGTCGCGTTTTTATGTGGTGACAAACACATTTTAGACCAGACCTCTTTAAGTTCTTTAACCACTTCAATACCAGGCACTTGTACACCTTCCTGCCCAAGCCAACTTTCAGCGCTGTCGCAATTTGAATGACAATTGCGCAGTCATGCTACACTAACAGAAAAAAACAGATTACCGCGCTTCACACACAATGAGGAACACCAAAAAGCTGCAGTTCTGATTTGTGAGGCATACACAAATACAGTATAAATACAAATTAGGAACTGCGCAGTTCCTAATTTTTATTCATGCTACACTGTACTCAAATTTTTTTTTTTTATCATTTTGTTCCCACAAATAGAGCTTTCTTTTGGTGGTATTTGATCACCTCTGCAAATTTATTTATTCCCCCCCCCCAACAAATAAAAAAAACGAAAATTTTGACAAACGTTTTTTTTTCTTTAATTTTTGTTTTTTTTTGTAAATAAGTATATTTTCCCTTATCGTCTTCCAGGACAGCACTTGAGAGAGTGACTCCTCCTCTTGCAAACAGGAAACACCTCTTCCACCAAACTTTAAAAGGAGGCTCCTTTCCACACATTGTCAGTTTTTGTTTCCTCCGGAGGGAACACTTCGTGGGGAAGTCAGGGCTCTCAGGTGCTGTCCTGGGAGCTCAGGTTTCCTGTGTTTTTCACCAAATACTTCTTTTACCTCCAGGAGAGCTGTTCCTCCCATTCCACAGCTGAAGAAGGTGCTGCTGGCTGGGCTCCCTCTCCCTCTTCACTGGGCTCAGGGTGAGTCTGACTGTCGTGGGCATCGCTCCTGGGCGGCGGCAGGACAGGCGGTGGCCGTTTACTATGCTTTTTTTCTCAGGTCCACCGCCTGTTGCTTACAACACCGCCGCCATCTTGGGGATGGCAGCGGGGCTCCATCCGCCGGAAGTGAGGCATCCGGAAAGGGGGCGGCGCCCACGGAACAGGCGTGCGGCGTCATTTCCGCCGGACATCGCAGAGGGAAAGGGGAGGAATGGGGCTGGTGCTTATTTAGCCGTTCCGGTCCGGCGCACTGGCGCTATTGGAGTCCGGAACCGGCGTTTTAGCCACAAACACAGAAATCGCTCCTCGATGGAATCGATGGCGGCAGCAAGTGGGACAGGCACTAGCAAGGCCCAGGTAAGGGACAGTTGTATACTGTCCTCCTTGTACTGTGGTCTCACTCTCACTCTCACTCTCTCTCATTCTTGGGAATAGGACAGGTTGTCTCACTGGGATGGTTTCTTTTGTCTCATGGCAGGCCAAAAGCTCTGATCGCATCTGTTAAAGAACTTGATGCGACTATCCAATCATTTCGCTCTTCGCTAGCAAACCCATCCCTGAGTCAGCCTACTACCTCACAGTCCTCTCAAGGCTCACTTATAGTCCCGGCGGTGGAGACTGAGGCATCTCCTACCCCAGAGGGACATTCCCCCTCTCAATCTGAGGATTCTGATGAGGGTGAGGAAGGAGAAAATTTAAATTGTCTTTAGAACAGGTAGATGGCCTGTTAAAAGCAATCTATACCACACTGGGTCTGGAGGAGGAAAGAAAGGAGTTATCTCTGCATGACAAAATGTATGCAGGGCTTAGCGCACACAAAAATCGCAATTTCCCAGTACATTCTGTTATCTCTGAAACTATTAAAAAAGAGTGGACAGAGCCAGAGAGCCTTTCTTTCCCAAAGCCTTAAAAAGGCGTTTTCCTTTTGATGAAGATCCAGTGGCGGTTTGGAACAAAAATCCCAAACTAGATGCCGCATTTTCCCAAGTCTTGAGGTCTACAGATTTGGCATTCGAGGACATGGGGGTGTTGAGAGATCCCATGGATAAAAGGATGGACCAGCTACTAAAGAGGGCTTGGCAATCCATCATGGGAAATCTTAAACCTACTATGGCAACTACAGTGGTATCCAGAAATATGGAGTTCTGGTTAGAGCAACTTAAGGCCCATATCTCAGCAGACTCGCCAAAGCGAGAAATTTTTGGATTCATTTTCAACTGTCTGCTGCTGTCGCATTTATATCTGATGCATCAGCGGAATCAATTAAAATGACAGCTAGATCTGCTGCCCTAGCCAACTCGGCCAGAAGGGCTCTGTGGTTGAAAACTGGGACGCGGCATCCAAAAACAAGCTGTGTGGGATACCGTTCCTGGGTGACTTGCTTTTTGGACCTGATTTAGATGCGGTTCTAGATAGAACTGCTGATAAAAAGGTCTTTTCCCATCAAAAAGAAAAAGCATGACTTGTGCGTACCAGTGGGGGGAAGGCTTCAAAGTTTCCTTCCCCTTTGGACCAGCATGACAAAGTCTATCTATATATTTTGGACATGCTGTCCCAAGGTTACAGGATAGTTTTCAGATCGCCCGCCAGAAAGATTCTTTGTAACAAACCTACCAAGGGATCTAACAAAGGCTCTGGCCATGAAGAACCTTTTAAAGGATCTGAGGCACCAGAGGGTAGTGATACCAGTATCCCCAGAAGAACAGGGTCAGGGTTTCTATTCACACATCTTTCTGGTAAGAACCATCTGGAAACTTCCGTCTTATCCTCAACCTAAAACCCCTGAACAAGTCAGTCCTATACAAAAAGTTTTGTATGGACTCAATTTTCACGGTCAAGCATTCTGACAATAGATTGTTTTATGGCATCAATCGATCTGAGGGATGCTTATCTTCATATTCCTGTAGCACCTCAGTCCCAGAAGTTCCTGAGGTTTGCGGTGAATATGGGCAAGGAGATTATACATCTTCAGTTCAGGGCCCTTCCCTTCGGCCTGTCGTCAGCTCCTCGTATTTTTACGAAGATAATGGCGGAAGCTCTCGCCCCTCTTCGACTCCAGGGGATTGCGGTAATTCCATATCTGGATGACCTCCTCTTTTTTGCCCCATCCAGGGAAAAGTTGCAGGAGGATTTGAACAAATCCCGCAGTCATTTGGAGTCACTAGGGTGGATAGTGAATGTTCAAAAATCAAATTTCATCCCAGCTCAGCAAGTACTGTTTCTGGGTTATTTGATAGATTCAGTGGAGCAAAAGATTTTTCTCCCAGAAGAGAAAAAGATCAAGGTCCAAAGGGTAATAACGACACTACAAACAAATCAACTGATTTCAGTCCGAAAGGTTATGTCGGCTCTGGGGACATTAACCTCTTCAATGCCAGCCATCCAATGGGCAAGGCTGCATTTCAGGACTCTCCAGAGGTTCCTTCTAAGGACATGGAACCACAGGACAGAGAGTTTGGATACAAAAGTAAAGATTCCCACCAGAGTCAAACGTTCACTTTGGTGGTGGAAAAGTCAGGTGGTACTGCAAAGAGGTCTTCTTTGGTCTTTTCCGACCGGGAAAGTGGTCACAACAGACGCCAGTTTGCAGGGATGGGGGGCCCACATGGGTCAGGCCTTAGCGCAGGGAACATGGTCCCAGTTCGAGGCCCAAAAATCCTCAAATTGGGGAGAGCTGAAGGCAGTTGCCCTAGCATTAGCTTTCTTCTCTCAAAACCTCATAGGTTGCCATGTCCAGATTTTGTCGGACAATGCCACTGCCATAGCCTACCTGAACAAACAGGGAGGCACAAGAAGCAGGGCTCTTCACTTACTGTCAGTAGAGATTCTGGAGTGGGCGGAGAACCACTTACTATCTCTATCCGCAGTCCATCTGAAAGGCACATTGAACGAAGTAGCGGATTATCTGAGCCGACAGAATGTTCAGACTCCACTCTGATTCCTGAACTGAAAGGTGTTTGCATTAATCACCAGTGCTTGGGGTCTTCCGCAGGTAGACCTGTTTGCTTCAAAGCAAAACACGCAGCTCCCGAATTTTTTCTCCCTTCAGAGAGACAATTGCTCTCAGGTTATAGATGCTCTGGCACATCCGTGGGTTTTTCACCTAGGGTATGCTTTTCCTCCATTCCGGTTAATCCCTCTAGTGTTGAGGAAAATACTGAAAGAAAGAGGATCAATAATTTTGATTACTCCATATTGGCCAAAGAGAGCTTGGTTTTCCACAATTCTGCAGTTGGCAATCAAACCATGTTGGCATCTCCCGCTCAGTCAGGATCTGTTGATTCAGGGGCCAGTGCTTCATCCAGAGGTAGGCAGGTTAAAGCTCACTGCCTGGTATCTGAGGAGCAGTTAATGAGAAGCAAAGGCTTTTCAGAATGTTTAACTACTACGTTGCTTTCCAGTAGGAAAAAGGTAACCAGGGATATTTACGCCAAAGTGTGGAAAGTCTGTTTCTTTCTGTCATTCAGAACATAGGGGGGTTAAAGACCTAGTTTCAGTGCTGAAATTTTTGCAAAAAGGTGCAGACAAGAATCTGGCGGTCAGCACTCTTAAGGTGCAGGTGACCGCCTTGGGAGTTTATCTGGAGAGATCCTTATCTTCAGAAACTCTGATCATGAGATTTTTCAAAGCACTTTCCAGGTCTAGACCGGTCCCGGTGAGGCATTTCCCAAATTGGGATCTCTCGGTGGTTCTGCAAGCTCTGGCAAAAGAACCATTTGAGCCTTTACAGGCCATATCCCTGAAGAATGTAACTTTGAAGACTATTTTTCTGGTTGCAATTACTTCAGCAAGAAGGATTAGTGAACTGCGCCCTATCAGTAAAAGCCTTTTTTGTCAGTTTTTCCTGATAGTTGTCCTTAAAGTAGATCTGGGGTTTTTGCCAAAAGTGGCAAGCTTTGGGAACAGGTCTCAGGAGATTACTCTACCAACCTTTTCTGCTAACCCTTCGGGTGCAAAGGAAGAGCAGTTTCACAATTTAGACGTAAGACGTATCCTGTTACATTATTTGGAAGTAACAGGAGGATTTAGAGTTTCAGATTCATTATTTGTTCTTTTTTCTGGAAACAAGAAAGGCCAACAAGCATCAAAAGCATCATTGGCTAGATGGCTTAAGACAGCTATTTCTGTAGCCTATTCTCAAATGGGTTTATCTTCCCCGCTGGGAATTAGGGCTCATTCAACGAGAGCCCAGGCCACTACATGGGCAGAAAGAGCTGGTGCCACCCCAGATCAGATTTGTAAGGCGGCTACGTGGTCAAGCTACTTAATGTTTGTCCGTCATTACAGACTGGATCTGCTATCAGCAGGGGATCAGGCTTTTGGCAGAAAGGTTCTGCAGGCTGTGGTCCCTCCCTAGGGGGGTAAGTCTCTATTATCCTCTCAAGTGCTGTCCTGAAAGACGATAAGGGAAAATTCAAGTTAGACTTACCGGTAACTTGTTTTCCTTGAGTCTTTCAGGACAGCACTTGAGAGAGTGACTCCTCCCCTTGCAAACAGGAAACACCTCTTCCACCAAACTTTAAAAGGAGGCTCCTTTCCACACATTGTCAGTAGTAGTAGAGAACCTCTGGCCCCAAACTGGAACACATAATCGAGATATGATTAGTCACAGTATATATATCTCGATTATGTGTTCCAGTTTGGGGCCGGAGGGCTGCTGCTGCTGCTGCTGCTGCTGCTGCTGCTGCTGCTGCTGCTGCTGCTGCTGCTGCTGCTGCTACTGCTACTGCTACTCTTGAATTTTCTTCTTCAATGATGGGCTCTGATAGGTGGCACTGAGGGACACTGGTGGGTGGCATTGCTGGGCATCACATTTTTTTCTGTAATGGTGCCAGTCAGTGCCCATTTGTGGGCACTGATTGGCATGTATTGGGTTTTTTTTATGTGGATGGCCATGGGGTACTTACCTGGCCATCCACATGCTGGGGGCTTCCCTGGTGGTCCAGTGTGGGCATCCGAGGGGGGGGCTGCGCTGATAAACAATCAGCCGCAGACCCACCTGTTAGGAGAGCCGATCGGCTCTCCTCTACTCGCGTCTGACAGATGCGAGTGAGGAAAAGCCGATCAATGGCTTTTCCTGTTTACATCATGATCAGCCGTGATTGGACATGGATGATCACGTGGTAAAGAGCCTCCGCTCTTTACCGAGATCGGTGTAGCGGTGTGTCAGAGTGACACACCGCACCACCGCGATGCGCGCCCCCTATTATCCTGCAGGGCGTCATTCTGCTATAGGCCAGGCGGGAAGTGGTTAAATTTAGCCTATTCATCCTTTTCTACAGACTCTTGGGTGTTAAAGTGTTTTTTGCCATGTTCCACATGACTTGCAAACCAAGGAAACTCTTGTGTTTCTGGGGAGAAAAACTAAAATTTAGGAATAGATGCAGAAAAATGATGCATGGCTTCAAAACTCAAATAGAAGAAATTATTCAGTATACCTAAACAATCCTGAAAGTTGCTTTAAAGCCGAGTTCCACCAACATTTTTCACTCCTCACCATGCAGCACTAATGTGCATCTTTAAAGAATTGGTAATTTTTTTTTTTTTTTTTTTTCTATTCACCTACCTGATTTATGCCTATATTATTTCACGTCCTCCATTTAAGGGCTGCGGTGCCGTAAGTCATTTCCGGCTTTGCTTTGGCTCCTGGGAGATCTTGGTCAGCTTGACATGGCACTGCTCCAGTGCCATGACAAGCTGTCCAAGGTTTTCCCATAATGTTAACCACTTCCCAACTGGCTCCTGTACACATATATTGGCAGTTTAAAGATGGATATCTCGGTAACTGCAGCAGCTGCTGCCACAACCGAGGTATCCATATTTTAAGCCGGCGGTCCTGTTTATAATGGTGGTCTCCCACACCCTCCGCCGCTTACCGGAGCCGTTGGTAGCGGCGGAGGCGATCGGGACCTATGAGTGAGGGGAAGATGGCCCCCACCTGTCTCTATACTATAGCATACGTCTTAAAGGCACATTTTTCTGTTATTTTTTTTCAAATGACTTTTTTTGCATTTAAGTCCAAATATGAGATCGGAGGTCTTTTTGACCCTAGATCTCATATTTAAGAGGACCTGTCATGCGTGTGTTTTTTTTTTTTTTTTTTTTTTTCTATTACAAGGTATGTTTATATTCCTTGTAATAGGAATAAAAGTGACTTTAAAAAAAAACAAAAAAAAAACAGTAAAAAATAAAGTAAAATAAGAAAAAAAAATAAAAAATTTAAAGCACCTCCTCCCGACAAGCTCGCGCGCAGAAGTAAACGCATACGTGAGTAGCGCCTGCATATGAAAATGGTGGTCAAACCACACATGTAAGGTATCACCGCAATCGTTAGCGTGAGAGCAATAATTCTAGCCCTAGAACTCCTCTAACGCAAAACATGCAACCTGTAAAAATTTTTTTTCAAACGTCGCCTATGGAGATTTTTTAGGGTAAAAGTTTGACGCCATTCCACGAGCGGGTGCAATTTTGAAGCATGCCATGTTTGGTATCAGTTTATTCGGCATAACGTTATCTTTCACAATATAAAAAAAATTGGGCTAATTTTACTGTTTTATTTTTTTTATTCGAAGTTTTTTTTTTTTCTTTTATTTTTATTTTTTTTTTTTTTCCCCCAAAAAAAGTGCGCTTGTAAGACCGCTGCGCAAATACGGTGTGACAAAGTATTGCGATGACCGCCATTTTATTCTCTAGGGTGTTAGAAAAATAATGTATAATGTTTGGGGGTTTTAAGTAATTTTCTAGCAAAAAAACTTGTGTTTAACTTGTAGACACTGAGTCTGAAAAAGAGAGGCCTGGTTTTTAAGTGGTTAAATGTTACTGGAGCTGTGTCATGTCAAGCTAACCAAGATTGCACCACACTGCACATGCGTAAGATCGGCAGGTGCATGCTGGGTAGACCCCTTACCACGTAATCAGCTGTCAGCCAATGATAGCTGACCACGTGATGTGAACAGAGTCAGTAATCCTATTTTTTTTTTTTTTCCCTCATGCTGACAGCACTGGCTTTGTTAGGACATTGGTCCCGAACATGAGCCACCGCCTCCTCATCTGTGCCAACTATGAGTGCAGCCTCATCAGCGCACATCAATGGAGAAAAATTACCTGTTTGCAAAAATGCAAACTATGAAAACTTTTAGCTTTCAAAATTTTTGGTCTTTTTTTTGTTTAGCAAAAAAAAAACCAGTAGTGATTAAATACCACCAAGAAAGCTTTGTGTGAGGAAAATGAAAAATTTTAATTTGAGTACAGTGTAGCATGACAGCACAATTTTCATTCAAAGTGTGACAGCGCTGAAAATTGGCCTGGGCAGGAAGGGGGTTTAAGTGCCCAGTAGGCAAGTGATTAAATATAAATTATGGCCTATGCCCTTTCTAAGACTAAAGTGCAGCGCTAACAACTAAAAGGGGGAAAAATCGCCTAAGATCAGTAATTAAATTCAAACAGTACCGTATATACTCGAGTATAAGTCGAGGCCCTAATTTACCACAAAAAAAGGGATAACTTATTGACCCGAGTATAAGACGAGGGTGAGAAATGCACAGCTACTGTATATGGGAAAAGAGGGTCAACAATGACCATTTGCAGCCATAGGTCCCCCGAACTTCAGACTCGGTAGTTAAGGGTTCCTAGATGCCCCCTAGCTGCAGCCAAAATTTGGGGTCTCTTAACCCAAAGGGTCCCGAAATGACATTGCTGCAGACGGACACAGTTGACCGACTTTGGGGCCCTGTATCTCGGGGCCACCTAGTGTTAGGGACCCCAAATTTGGTGTGCAAACCCAGTGGAACTAGCACCATTAAACATCCAAAGCTGGGGTTTCTAGCACCAAGTGGCCCCGAGATACAGGGCCCCAAAAATAGGTTCAGAAAATGTCAAGCACTTTTCTGCAGCAGAGTGACATTTTCCGAACCGAATTTGGGGCCTCGTATCTCGGGGCCACTTGGTGCTAGGCACTCCAAATTTGGTGTGCAAACCCAGTGGAACTGGTACCACAACATATCCAAATTTGGGGTTCCTAGCATCGGTGGCCCTGAGATGGAGGGGCCCCAAATCTGTTCAGAAAATAAACTTTTTTGCTGCAGAAAAGTGCTTGACTCGAGTATAAGTCGAGGGGGGCACTTTCAGCACAAAAAATGTGCTGAAAAACTCGACTTATACTCGAGTATATACGGTATATTGATTAACAAGGCTCAGTGCTATTAAAATCCCTTGTGCAAATGAATTGATATGAATGAATTCATACCAAAGATATAAAATAACTTCTGTTACAGAAAGTGTAATGGATTAAAAAAAAACGCAAAAATATACAAAATGGAGTGAATGAGGCAGAATTCTGTAAAAGACCCTGTAAATAGAATATCAGCATCGAAGTCCTTTTTTCTTTTAACTAATCTTGTTAAAACTCCTGCAGCATACCAGAACTTGTCTAAGGCTGAGGTTCTTCATCAATTGCTACATATTGGACTTTGTTTTGTCCAAGTCTCTTGATTGCATCATCACCAGCATTTTTTCTGCAAACGTGTAGTTTAGAACGAAACTTGGACCAGTAGAATTCTGGTATTTCTGGGGTAAAGATTGCTTGATGCAGACCTAGAATCACAGCAAAGTAAGATGACACTATGCCTTAATTCCTCAGGAAGGCCCCTTTCACACAGGGCGACTCAGTCCGGAGTCTGCTTACTTAGCGGGGAACTGTCTGTCCATCCACCTGCTCAGCATGGATAAGCGGTCTGTGTCCCCTCAACTTATGGTATAGAGAATGGAGGGTCTGATCAGGTGGGCCCATTTGGTCCACTCTTATGAAAAGGGGCCTGAACTCTGCAAGTGTGTGTGTGTGTGTGTGTGTGTGTGTCATGGTCTTGTGTTTCTTGTGTGACAAGCACCTGATGCAACATGCACTATTATCTCTTTAAAACTGACAGGCCTGTTCTACATTCTGTATTTCTATTCAATGTATGTATTAATTTTTGCTGTTGGGTTGTGTCAGATAATGCCTGAACAATTTTGAGTTAATTTTAAACCAAGCAGATTTCTTTAAGAACAGCAAGTGAGATTAGTGTAAGTACAGACTGGGTTATTAGAAATTTTTATAGTTAATACAATGAATCCCATACATAATAGCCTGATTGAAGTACATAGACATTAAAATAATTGCATAAAAATTCACGAATTGTCTAATGGATATATAGATAACCAATTTCAAGAATTAATTTCTCCCTGTAGACAAAATAACCAAGGATAGTTATCAGCCAATGGGCTGTGTTTTTTATGGAATTCAACGATTCCCCTGCAGAAGGAACAGGCATCAAATGATGCAAAACTGTACACTGCTATGGTATGTGTATGTCGTGGGGAGAGCGATTTTAGGTTACAAAAATAAATGACAATTTGTTAATTTAAGCAGGCAAAAATAAAAAAATGTATATTATAATTACCCTCCAGGTACAGGTAACCTTTAAAATAACTGATAATCAGTCCCAAAATGGCTGCCCATTATTGGGTGGAGTTGCGCTTCACCCAAAATGTCATCTAGCTATGCAGTAGCTGAGTCTCCTGGCTTCAGTGAGGTATCAGATGCTATTATCAGGATGTATGTAGATGGTCCTGCCTCGTGTTCAGATGTCAGCTCTAATCTACCCGACTTCTTTTCATACCGTGACAATGATTATAAAACGCGAGGGAGTGGCCTGGAATGTTACGTATTCCTGATTTGGTTGGTTAGTTTGAATAATCCACTCATGTTTACTCAAGCATTGCCATCCTTGGCTGCTAGGTGTTACTCTTGGACAAGATGTGTCTATTCTAAGTTGTATAAAATGTTATAGAACTGATTTATTCCACTATACCAAGTGACCATGTGGTAACGTTGATGCCTTGGAGGGTAGATATTCTTCCTAATTTTTATGATCATTACTATTGGGTGTAAAAGTAACTGGTGGAGTTTCATATAGTGATTAATTTGTATACATACAAAGGGGGGGGGGGGGGATGCATAACTTGTATACTGACTTATTGATTATGGCTTCCGTAGCACACAGACAATGTTTATAACCATGATACAGAATCCAACACACTGGTTATCTAATGGGATTATCACTTCCCTTTGCCTTTTTTTTTTTTTTTTTTTTTTTTTTTCCAACAATTGCCGACTGCTGATTTACGTTGTCAATATGGCGCAGGCAAATGGGCGTACCTGTACGTCCCTTTGAATTTGCTGCCTAACTGGCATACGCCGCCGTGGGTCCCTTGAACTCTATGTTCGCCGGTGGCCCGCGATCGTGACACGGAGATGCAGAATGGAGAGATGCCTATGTAAACAAGGCATTTGCCTGTTCTGCCTAGAAACATGACAGGGATCCACTGCTCCGTCATCAGGAGCAGTGATATGTCATGTTGTAGTGAGACCATCCCCCTATAGTTAGAATCACTCCCTAGGACACACTTAACCCCTTGATCGCCCCCTAGTGTTTAACCCCTTCCCTGCCAGTGTTATTTATACAGTAACAATGGCTATTTGTAGCTCTGATCACTGTATAAATGACAATGGTCCCAAAATAGTGTCAAGTGTCCGATGTGTCGCCATAATGTCGCAGTCCTGATAAAAAAATCGCAGATCGCCACCATTACTAGTAAAAAAAAATAAAATAAATAAAAAAAAATACCATAAATCTATCCCCCCTTTTTTGTTTGTAGACACTAACTTTTGCGCAAACAAATCAATATACACTTAATGCATTTTTTTTTTATTACCTAAAATGAGAATACATATTGGCCTAAACTTTTTTTTTTTTTTTTTTTTTTTTTTTTATAGATTCTTTGGGGGATATTTATTATAGTAAATTTTTTTTTATTCTTTGTTTATAGCGCAAAAAATGAAAACCGCAGAGGTGATCAAATGCCACCAAAAGAAAGCCCTATATGTGGGGAAAAAAGGATGTCAATTTTGTTTGGGTATTACATCGCATGACCACACAATTGTCAGCTAAAGCGATGCAGTACATAATCGCAAAAAATTCTCTGGTCGGGAAGGGGGTAAATCCTTCTGGGGCTGAAGTGGTTAACCATGGTGATTACCTATAAATGACCCTTATTAATAATCAGAAATCCTTTTTTCTGGCAATGGGATATTATGCCAGAAGTCAGTCCAACCTTAAAAACAATAAATAAAATAAATATCGTACGATCCAATATACCCAATCTTATACCCTCAGTTGATCCAGAGGAAGGCAAAAAACCCCAGCAGAGCATGCTCCAATTTGCTACAGCAGGGGAAAAAATTCCTTCCTGATCCCCCAAGAGGCAATCGGATTTTCCCTGGATCAACTTTACCTATAAATGTTAGTACCCAGTTATATTATGTACATTTAGCAAAGTATCCAGGCCTTTCTTAAAGCAATCTACTGAGCTGGCCAGAACCACCTCTGGGGGGAGTCTATTCCACATTTTCACAGCTCTTACTGTGAAGAAACCTTTGCGTATATGAAGATTTAAATCTTTTCCTCTAGACGTAAAGAGTGCCCCCGTGTCCTCTGGGTTGACCGTAAAGAGAATAACTCAACACCAAGTTCACTATATGGACCCCTTATATATTTGAACATGTTGATTATATCCCACCCTTAATCTCCTCTTCTCAAGAATGAATAAATTCAGTTCCTCTAATCTTCCCTCATAGCTGAGCTCCTCCATGCCTCTTATCAGTTTGGTTGCCCTTCTCTGCATTTTCTCCAGTTTTCCGATATCTTTTTGAGAACTGGTGCCCAAAACTGAACTGCATATTTCAGATGAGGTCTTGCTAATTTGAACAGGGGCAAAATTATATCTCTCTAGAGTCCATAACTCAATACAGGAAAGGACTTTGCTTGCTTTGGAAACCGCAGCTTGGCATTGCATGCTATTATTGAGCTTATGCTCTACCAAAACCCCCAGATCCTTTTCCACCACGGATTCCCCCAGTTGTACTCCCCCCTAGCATGTATGATGCATGCATATTCTTAGCCCCCAAGTGCATAACCTCATCTGCCACATAGTCGCCCAATTAGAAAGTGCATTGAGGTCAGCTTGTAAATTGGAGACATCCTGAAAGGAGTTTATTCCACTGCATAGCTGTTTGACTTCTGGAAATGCTTTCAGCTAGTGAAATTGTAAGTTCCTTATGTGAGGGGGACTAGTCTGTTTGTCTGTTTGTTTTTTTTATTGCTCAAAGCTCAGACAATGGCTAGTCACTGGATAACCAGGCTTGTTCATCTGTGTCCAAATCTTCCTGTAGACAGGTGTCTACACATTCCACATTTAGGAGTCATGTGTGATCCTTGTAAAAGTTTTGTTTTTTGGTCCCAGGTGTTGAGTATATCAGAAACCCATTATTTCTATCACGAATAGTAAGTAAATGTATAGCAATTGAAGAAAATTATGTTTTAGTGGCATAATTGTTTGTTTGTTACTTCTGATCAAGCTGACTTCAACAAAGGTGGTCAAATCTTTTGGTAATATGTAAACCACATTTCCTCAAATCCTTCCAAATTTACTATAGACCTCTGAAGTACTGACGCCCAACTTGATGGTGACTTCTATGACCTCTTTGTTGAAGTGTACAGTCTTGTCAGCCCTTGGCAACCACTGATGTATTTTTGTTGATGGATAACAAAGCAGATGTCAGTGTAAATTGACACTTGTTACAATGCTTGGTGTAAAACACTATTGACTTGTACAATACTGACTATTTTGGATGACTGCTGGCCTCTGTAAATGCAAGATCAGCAGAGCTTCAAGAAAGTATAGGTTGGTCTTCAGGCTGAAGCCCTTCATTTTGCCCTACCAATCAGAATAAGAAAATTAGGTTTTATAAGAGCTGGAACTGATTTGCAAACCTTCGGCTCATGAGCCTGATGTCTGTGGGGAAGAGTTTCTTGTGTAGTCCTGCTCTTGATGCTCAGACGAGTGGATGATTCAGTAGATGTGCTAGGGTATGAAAAAGGGAGTAATGGATAAGCTGAGGAAAATATTAATAGCAAATACAATAAATGTTCATACATCAGGAATACGAGTACAAGAGATGCATTACAACATTGATTTTTGCCGTGGTTGGTTACATTTTTATTTTATTTTACATTAATGTATTCTTTGCGGATCCCCTCCAAGTCATTACAGTTTTGAGGCTGATGTTTGGTAACTCAAACCTTCAGCTCCGTCTACATATTTTCTATAGGATTGCTTGTGCTTTTTTGGTGACTATGGTCCCAGCTGCCTTGAGATCATTGACGAGATTCACCTGTGTAGTTCTGGGCCGATTCCTTACAGTACTCATGATCATTGAAACACCACAAGGTGAGATCTTGCATGGAGCCCCAGACCAAGGGTGATTGAGAGTTATTTTGTTTCTACCATTTGCACATATACGCACCAACTGTCACCCTCTCACCAAGCTGCTTGGCGATGGTCTTGTAGCCCATTCCAGCCTTGTGTAGGTCCACAATCTTGTCCTGACATCCTTGGACAGCTCTTTGGTCTTGGCCATGGTGGAGAGATTGGAATCTGATTTGCTTCTGTGGACAGGTGTCTTTTTTTTTTTTTTTTTTTTTTATACAAGTAACAAGCTGAGATGAGGAGTACTCCCTTTAAGAGTGCTCCTCAACTCATGACCTGGGAGCCAGGAGTCTCATTCACACACACCACCCCCCCCCCATTCACACACACACCACCCCCCCCCATTCACACACACACCACCCCCCCCATTCACACACACCACCCCCCCCATTCACACACACACCACCCCCCATTCACACACACCACCCCCCCATTCACACACACACCACCCCCCATTCACACACACACCACCCCCCCATTCACACACACACCACCCCCCCCCATTCACACACACACCACCCCCCCCCCCATTCACACACACACCACCCCCCCCATTCACACACACACCACCCCCCCCCCATTCACACACACAACACCACCCCCCCATTCACACACACCACCCCCCCATTCACACACACACCACCCCCCCCATTCACACACACACCACCCCATTCACACACACACCACCCCCCCCATTCACACACACACACACACACCACCCCCCCCATTCACACACACACACACACCACCCCCCCCATTCACACACACCACCCCCCCCATTCACACACACCACCCCCCCATTCACACACACACACACACCACCCCCCCCATTCACACACACACCACCCCCCCCATTCACACACACACACACACACCCCACCCCCCCCATTCACACACACACACACCACCCCCCCATTCTCACACACACACACACACCACCCCCCCCATTCACACACACCACCCCCCCCCATTCTCACACACACACACACACACACACACCCCACCCCCCCATTCACACACACACACACCACCCCCCCCCATACACACACACACACCACCCCCCCATTCACACACACACCACCCCCCCATTCACACACACACACACCACCCCCCCCATTCACACACACACACACCACCCCCCCCATTCACACACACACACCACCCCCCCATTCACACACACACACACACACACCACCACCCCCATTCACTCACTCACTCACACACACACACCACCCCCCCATTCACACACACACACCACCCCCCCCATTCACACACACACACACCACCCCCCCCATTCACACACACACCACCCCCCCATTCACACACACACCACCCCCCCATTCACACACACACACCCCCCCCATTCACACACACACACCCCCCCATTCACACACACACACCACCCCCCATTCACACACACACACACACCACCCCCCCCATTCACACACACACACACCACCCCCCCCCCATTCACACACACACACACACACACACACCACCCCCCCATTCACACACACACACACACCACCCCCCCATTCACACACACACACACACACCACCCCCCCCATTCACACACACACCACCCCCCCATTCACACACACACCACCCCCCCCATTCTCACACACACCACCCCCCATTCTCACACACACACACACACACACACACACACACCCCACCCCCCCATTCACACACACACACCCCACCCCCCCATTCACACACACACCCCACCCCCCCCATTCACACACACACCACCCCCCCCCCATTCACACACACACACCACCCCCATTCACACACACACCACCCCCCCCATTCACACACACACCACCCCCCCCATTCACACACACACCACCCCCCCCCATTCACACACACACCACCCCCCCCCCATTCACACACACCACCCCCCCATTCACACACACCACCCCCCCATTCACACACACACCACCCCCCCATTCACACACACACCACCCCCCCCATTCACACACACACACACACACCACCCCCCCATTCACACACACACACACACACCACCCCCCCCATTCACACACACACACACACACCACCCCCCCATTCACACACACACACACACACCACCCCCCCCATTCACACACACACACACCACCCCCCCCATTCACACACACACACACACCACCCCCCCATTCACACACACACACACCACCCCCCCATTCACACACACACACACACCACCCCCCCCATTCACACACACACACACACCACCCCCCCCATTCACACACACACCACCCCCCCATTCACACACACACACACACACCACCCCCCCCATTCACACACACACCACCCCCCCATTCACACACACACACACACACACCCCACCCCCCCCATTCACACACACACACACCACCCCCCCATTCACACACACACACACACACACCACCCCCCCCATTCACACACACCACCCCCCCCATTCTCACACACACACACACACACACACACCCCACCCCCCCCATTCACACACACACACCACCCCCCCCCCCATACACACACACACACCACCCCCCCATTCACACACACACCACCCCCCCATTCACACACACACACACCACCCCCCCCATTCACACACACACACACACCACCCCCCCCATTCACACACACACACACCACCCCCCCATTCACACACACACACACACACACCACCACCCCCATTCACTCACTCACTCACACACACACACCACCCCCCCATTCACACACACACACCACCCCCCCCCATTCACACACACACACACCACCCCCCCCATTCACACACACACCACCCCCCCCATTCACACACACACCACCCCCCCATTCACACACACACCACCCCCCCATTCACACACACACCACCCCCCCCCATTCACACACACACCACCCCCCCCCATTCACACACACACCACCCCCCCCATTCACACACACACCACCCCCCCCCATTCACACACACAACACCACCCCCCCATTCACACACACCACCCCCCCCATTCACACACACACCACCCCCCCATTCACACACACACCCCCCATTCACACACACACCACCCCCCCCATTCACACACACACACACACACCACCCCCCCCATTCACACACACACACACACCACCCCCCCCATTCACACACACCACCCCCCCCATTCACACACACCACCCCCCCCATTCACACACACACACACACCACCCCCCCCATTCACACACACACCACCCCCCCATTCACACACACACACACACACCCACCCCCCCCATTCACACACACACACACCACCCCCCATTCTCACACACACACACACACCACCCCCCCCATTCACACACACCACCCCCCCCATTCTCACACACACACACACACACACACCCCACCCCCCCATTCACACACACACACACCACCCCCCCCCATACACACACACACACCACCCCCCATTCACACACACACCACCCCCCATTCACACACACACACACCACCCCCCCCATTCACACACACACACCACCCCCCCCCATTCACACACACACACCACCCCCCCATTCACACACACACACACACACACCACCACCCCCATTCACTCACTCACTCACACACACACACCACCCCCCCATTCACACACACACACACCACCCCCCCCATTCACACACACACACACCACCCCCCCCATTCACACACACACCACCCCCCCATCACACACACACCACCCCCCCATTCACACACACACACCCCCCCATTCACACACACACACCCCCCATTCACACACACACACCACCCCCCATTCACACACACACACACACCACCCCCCCCATTCAC